>NC_056738.1:476789487-476886987 GCF_019279795.1 Protopterus annectens
CATTTGTGCTGTAACAGAGAGGTGGTTCCCAGCAGCAGACAGCAGCATTGCACTAGACAGTTGTATTGTAGCAGAGAGGTGGTTCACAGCAGCAAACAGCAGCCCTGCACTAATGGGCTATGACGCATTCCACAGCTGTCAGCGCCAAAACATGGACCACACCTCCGCATGTGGTGTTGACGCTATATCCGTAATGGTTATGCAAAGCTTTAGACTAGTATCACTAGTATCCCAGCATAATGCATCAGAGGTACTTCCTGTAAAACACACCATAGCCTGCTATTGGTTCCCAGCTATGTCCCTATACTGTCAATGCACCTTCCTCAACACCCTGGCATCTATGAAGGTCCAACCCAAGACTGACATAGTAGGAAACTGCAACTACCCCTCCATCTCCTGTGGAAAATAGTCAAGCACCAGTACACTGTCCCAACACTTCATGCCAGCTCACTCTCACCTTCTTTCAATCCTTCTGTATGCATCCCCTCTACTTTCGAATTTAAACAAGACTGTCCTTAACAAACTCTCAATTTGCTACAACCACATTGCCAGGTTTGCCACTGGGCTGCCTTTTAGGACACATCATTGCATCAATCTAAATCAGCTTGGGTGGCTTGAACTACCCAGCCTAATCCAGTATAACCAACTGATTATGGCCTATAAAATCCTCTATAATCCGGACAATACTCCTGCACTTAAAAATATTATCACCCCCTATAACAATCCTAGACCACTTCTATCCTCTAACAAACTACTAATTCAGACTAGCAAAATTAATAACACAACCAGTGATTCTCTCTTTGCAAACTCTGTAAATAGATCCTGGAACTCTCTTCCAGCTGATATTACCTTACTTTCCACCTTAGGTTAATTTAAAACTAGACTCAAACAACATTTGTCACTTAACTGGCTATGTAAATGTATCAAGCCTGGAGAACTCTCTCTAGAATGTGTAAAAATCTGTTAACCAGTTTACTGTGTAATTTAATTTAATCCTGACTTGCGCTCAGGATTAACTGTAACCTGTGGAACTTGTTTAACTTGCTTACTTATGTAATCTCTGTAAATAGTCTGTTTGTAATATGTAATGCTGGCATTATGTAATGCTGTATCTGCTTACCCTTGGAGCTTTTCTCCCCGGGCCTCCACTGAAAATGGACATGTATCCAGTCAGACTAACACAGTCAACAAATGTAAAATAAAATAAAATAAAAATTCATCAGTTCCAATGGCCTGGACTGGTTCATTCTGACCCCCAGTAGAGGATGCAGCAACCTTGACCTGTATTGATTACTTACATATGGGACTGTTGCTTGACTACAGTTGTAAATCCCTATCTGGTCAGATCCAAATATGATGAAATCAACACGGTGCTCAACATCTCACTCATACCCCCCCTGCAAAGGTAACCACCTTGTAAAATCTCTCCATTGCTGACATTGTAGTCATAAAATCAGGTGTGGATGGTTTCACTGCACCCTTGCCAATGGGAAATAGCTGCATGACTGTCACATCATACACATATGCAATGCACAAACATGTACATGGATGCATGGTACTAGCCATAGCCAACAGAACAGAGACACTGTCCTCCAAACACTGGAAGCCATTTTGATGGACCCTGCCATTACTAAAGTGTACAACAGAAGGAGGACACTGCTGAAGAAAATGGTAGTGTGACAAGACTGGTGAACCCCCTTCTTAGCCTCAGACACAACTTGGGCTCCCTCATGGAGTCACCTACAGGCAGCAGTGAAGGCAGATTTGCAGCAGACACTGACAACAATCACAAAAGCCTTTGATAGTTATATCAACAACCTCCACAGCAATAACCACAACTGCTGTGAGTTACTGCACAATGCTGATTCCTATCCTGACACAACAGATATTGGCCACAGTCTTGCCAACACAGTCAATGCCAGCTTTACCCCTCTCTCTCCCCCCAAGGGGACAATCATAATGGCAGATGAATCCCAGGCACCCAGCATAACTGCAGGTCAGGTTAGACCTGCATTGTCCACAGGCAAGGATACAGCTTCCATGGGACCCCAACATATCTGTGGCTGTGTTCTACATGACATTCAAGGAGACCTGGTACTAAATCTGTGTACCCTGGTCAGTCACAACCTCACCTCAGGCTTTGTTCTTCCAAAATGGCACACTGCTACCATCATCCCTCTCCATAAAGGGGTAGCATCTGCAGACCCTGGGGATTATTGGGCCCTTAGTCTGACAAGCCTACTATGTATGGATATGAGCATATGATCAGGGGCCTGATTGACCAAGATATGGGTGATCTTCTATCTCTGGACCCCACACAGTTTGACTATGTGAATGGCAGATCATGCCTGCTCAACCTGGTTGACGTCTTTGAGTGAGTCACCAAGGCTGTGTATGACAATAAGGCACTGTATACAGGCTTACCTCAATCTGGCCAAGGCTTCTGATACCACATCTCATTCAGGGATTATTGGTAAACCCAACAAACTTGGCATCAACCCCTATATTAATGGGTAGTTTTCAAATTGGTTCACAGAACACACAGTGTGAGAGTGGCAAACTCCAAGTCAGACTGGCAAGCTGTCATGAATGGGGTCCCACAGGGATCAGTACTGGATATTGTCCTGTCCAGCATCTACTTCTCAGGAGTCCAGCCCAAGACAGAGGAACTCTGGCTGGCAAAGATCACAAAGGACTGCAAGCTGGGAGCTGTCATGAACTCAACAAGTGACATCCTACAGAAAGGCCTCACTGAGACCAATGAGTGGTATGAAAACCATGGCCAGAAGCTTAACACCACAAAATGCATCATCATCATCCCCTTTGGTAAAACACTCAGTTCCCTGTAAGTTCTACATCAATGGAAACCCAATGAACACCGTAGGCATTATAAGAGATCTGGGGACACAGATTGACAACAACTTCTCCTTCAAGCACCACATTGCCACTGTGGTCAGGAAGTCCTTTTATATGGCACATTGCATTACCAAGGATTTTGCATCCAGGAAGACAGAAGTAATGATCTATGTCTACTATTCCCTCATTAGACCACTCCCCAAGTATTATGGCCCATTTGCCATGTACCTCACTGGAGACCTGCTACAGCTGGAGAAGCCACAGAAGCATCTCACAAAGGGTTCCTAGGCATTAAACATACATCCTACACAGACAGATTCAGAAGACCCAAGCTATTCTCGGTGCCATATCACCTAATTAGCATCTATCTGTGCTTGACTTACAAAGCCATGTCTGACCCAGCTGGTTTAGAAATGCTAAATATAAATCCATCCACACCACACACTGTAGGGACCTCTATGTCTTTACCACAATCACCACAACATGCTGGTGCTTCAGGTCCCTCACCAAGAGACTGCACATGGCCTGGAATACACTTCCCATACATGTCATGCAGAGCACCTAGCTGACCCTGTTCCAGAGAAATCTTGATGAGTGGATGGGTAATAGACAGTTTAACCCAAGGATCACTGCACTGGCTATACTTGATACAGTCACTGAGATGTAACATTGGGTGGCACAGTGACAGGGCCCTTCCATGTGCTAGGCTTGTTAAGGCTCCTGGGCCATTAACTACTACACACATGTGAACCTATAAATGGAATGACATCAGCAGGACTGATAAAGTAGTGCAGTGGGTGTTTAACCTATCAAAATACTTTGTCCTACAAACAGACACTTGCCAGATATGAGATTAGAACCCCTACCTAACTAGCGATTTGTACCATAGTGTTATGCAGTTACCACATGCACTACAGAGCTTACTGGGCTAAGACTTGGCCAAAGGTGCTGATATGGAGAATGACATCAGCAGGACTAATAAAGAAGGGCAGTGGGTGGGTGGGAAACATATCAAAATACTTCTACTTACAAACATACATATCCACACACACATTTGCCAGATACAAGAGTAGAACCCCTGCCAAACTAGTCATTTGTACTAAAGTGTTAAGCCTTTATCACATACACTACTGAGCTTACAGGGTTGACAACCGGCCAAGGTTGCTGATAAGGAACTGACATCATCTAGACTGATAAGGTGGGGCATTGTGAAGTGTTGTGGGTGGGAATGGCATAAAACTGTTTCACCTATAAACAAACAGACAACTCCCTCAGTCTTGCACACACAAGTGTCACACACGTGCGTGCACACACACACACACACACACACATACACACACACACACACACACACACACACACACACACACACACACACACACACACACGCACACACACACTTCTACATTGGCCACAACTGAGATTAGAACTCCTACCTAACTAGTTATTTGTACTATCATGTTATGCAGTTATCACACATGCCACAGAGCTTATGAGGCCGAGGCCTGAATGAAGGTACTTCTAAGATGACTGATATCTGCAGGACTGCTAAAGTAGTGGGTTCGAATGGAACAAAAAGCTTTTAGTTGTGAACACACACACACACACACACACACACACACACACACACACACACACACACACACACACACACACACGCACACCTTTACATTTGTCAGGACTAAGATTAGAACTCCTACATAACTGGTTATTTGTACTATCATGTTATGCAGTTATTGCATGTGCCACAGAGCTTATAAAGCTGAGGCCTCATGGAAGGCACTTGTAAGATGACTGATATATGCAGGACTGCTAAAGTAGGGGAAGGGGAAGTGTACTGGGTTAGAATGGACCCAAAAGCTTTTAGTTGTAAACACACACACACACACACACACACACACACACACACACACACACACACACACACACACACACACACACACACACACACACACACACACACTTTTACATTTGCCAAAACTGAGAATAGAATTCCTACCAAACTAATTATTTGTACTATAATGTCATAGAGTTATCGCATGCACCACAGAGCGTATGTGGCTGGCCTAACAAAAGTGACTTCTACGGTGACAAACATCTTCAGGACTGCTAAGTTGGGGCAATGGAAAGTGCACTGGGTGGGGAAGGCCTGCTCATTCCTAGATCCTACTGATATTTTTCTAAGTGTATAAGCATGCTCAGTGTGTCCTTCTATAGTACATGTGGGAATCAATTCCAGGGGTTGTTGCACTCCAGTCTGGTTTGTTTTGTGCTATGGCAATACCTCTTAACCTGTTGATGCATGATATCTGGAGATAATCTATCAAATGTGGGAACAATGGGCCATACAATGATTCTGCCAATTCCACTCAGTAATGTATGGGTTGCAAGGGTTACAGGGCTGGTTTTAGCAGACATCTGTCATATATGCCATTTGACACTGTCATGCATTATTTCAGTACCTGGTGACATACCCCCTCAGATCATCACAGTGATTTACCAGAGGAATACAGGATGGATGATGCACACAAAAGGTTTATGGGCCAAATGCTATGCATTCTTGCACTATACAGCCTGTTGAGGGGTGTGCCTACAAGCAATTGACTGCTGTTGCTGTGGAAATGGTCCAGCACCTTGTTGATATTTTACAGTGGTGGAATCTCTGTGCATTAGTGTTCTGGCTTGGTCTGATTTACAGTCCACAGTTGGGTAATATAAGTAAGAAAGGATCAGGGTGACAGGCAGACTCCAGATAGATTTGTTGGGGATAGGATATGTGGGGGGGTGCGCCCTGGGCAGATTGCCTATAGCTACCAGTACTTTGCATTGGGCTCTCCTCAATGGTTAACTACACTTGGAGGGTCTTGTGTGTGCCAGACTGTTTGACCAGCCTGGAGGTGTGTGTTTGTCACACATATATGTATGGCCCATCTCATTTTGCTTGGATGACCACATGTTGGGGTCAGGATGTTGCATAGGATGAGAGATCAGGGAAGGGTGTGTTACTCCCCATGGTTGTGGCCCAGGGTTCTGTGGGTACAGACATGTCACCATCTTCCAGGGTTAGGCCTGCCTGCAGTGAGTGCATTCCCATGTTTAAATTCCTAGCCCTGCCTGTCAACTGTATAGAGTATCACAGAATGTCCACATCCATGACTCATATAGCTTGCTGGTTACCCAAACAAGTGTGGTTTTCCAGAAAAAGTGTTTTGCAAGTCACTCAGGGTTAATGTCAGATATTATACACAGTTGGCATTGCAGTTTCAGACTTCGTACCCATCAGACATTCCATGTTATTAAAAATCATTCCATCAACTTGATAGCATTATTAGAGCAGTATTTCACAGGTGTTCTTCTCTTTGGACCTTCATCACCCCATTATTCATGGCTTTGTCACAATTTCTGGCTTCCTGAGGCTAGCAGGTTTGCTCCTAGCAGTTGTCAGCATGGCCTTGCTTTGCATTTGAGGACTATGTTATGTTGGTGTTGTGGACCCCTTGACAGTCTAAAAAGGGCACTGTGGGTGAGGCATAGGCATTTGCCAGAGGCCTATAGGCCAGGTGTGACAGATGCGTGCCATCAAGGCAGTGCATTCTGATGATCATATGTTCCCAGGATGCCGGCAGGAGACACCCCTGGGATAGCACCAGTAAGTTGACTGTGGGTGTTACTGACAATTGCTTTCTGTTACTATTGCGCCATCACTCTGGGTGACAGTTGGATGCTACTTAAGTCTAGAAACATGTTACTGCATTTCTATGGGACTATGGAGGGGTGACACGACTGTACACGATACACATCTGCACAGACTGTGCTGATATTTGCTTAACATTTTGGTCCTCTGTAGCATAGTGGTGTGCCCTATCTTTCAGACTACAGACATCACAGTATCAACCACAGGTCATATTGTTCTGGCATAGACATTTGTAGTTTCAGACTTCTTACCTTTCAAAGCCATACTGCCACTGCCAGGGGTTGGTGGTGGGTATGGGACCCCCACTTTGACATCCATGCATGTGATTTATGACCCCCCAGTTGTTTGGCTCACCACATATACTGCAGTGGCATTTGTCGACTAGGGTGGTTGCATGTTGTGTGTAGGGCAGTATTAGGAATATATATCCTGCTGTCCCACAGAGCTGTCAGTTGTCTGCTGCTATCCCAATTAGCCACCCCATTCTCCTTACATGCTTGATCAATACCGTAGATACACTATCAGAAAATTCCACACCATTATTTTAATTTGTTACAGAGACTGGCTTCCCTTGTGCCTGCAGCTGTTGTGAGGGTGTTGCTTGAGGGCTGACTATGTCGGATGCACACAATACACTGCCTATACATGATCAGGTATAGGTGGTGTGATGTTTGGCATCCATTTTATTGTATGTGCGAGTCAGAGAGAGAGAGAGAGAGAGAGATCAGTCCCTGGGGTCCTACAGCATCAGTGTATGTGCTGTGCATTGCCTCTTTGCCAAGGCCAGGGCATACTGGGAACACCTCCATCTGCCTACAGGAGCAGGCTCAGAATGTTCCTCCTCCAAGTCCCTCTGTGCCTGTGGAGGCCTTGGCAATGGTGGGGGGCTGTGAGGCCCTTCCCCAATTTGTTCCTGCTGCAGCTATTTGCACAAGATCATATTGTGTAGCATGGTACATACTATGACCATGTGTGCACATGTGGCTGGACAGTACTGCAAGGCTCCACCGGATATGTCAAGGCAGCGGAACCGTGATGTGAGCATCCCAAACACATGCTCTATAATGATCCTGGTTTGTGCGTGTGCCTCATTATGGTGTTCTTGTGTGGGTGTGTGTGCATTTCTGATTTGTGTCATCATCCATGGCTCCAGTGCATAGCCAGCATCCCCCCTAAATGGCCATATGGGATGTACTCATGACAAACCACTGATACAGCTGTGAGAAATGCCAGATGTGGGAGTCATGATAGCTTCCAGGCCTGCCAGCACACACATTCATGATAATGCCTTGGGCATCACAGATGACCTGGCAGTTAATGGAGTGGAACCCCTTGCAGTTTATGTAGACCCTACCCTGGTCACCAGGTGGTGCTTTGATGTGGATGTGCATGCAGTCTATGGCACCCAGTACCTCTGGGTAGTCTGCTACATGGTGGAAGAGACCCATATTGCGGGTCCTCTCTTCATGGGTGGTGAGGAATTTAATGTGCTCCTCGGCACGTGGTTGCATAACATCCAGGAGATGGTGGAGTATCCTGGATGCAGATAACTGTGAGATCCCCATGATATCCCCAGTTGGTCTTTGGAAAGTACCTGTAGCTAGTATTCTTAGAGCTACACATACCTTTGTATCCACTGGGATGGGTTCCCCTCTGTTTGTTCTGGATGTGAGGCGAGGCCTTCACAGCTCCACAATTTGCTGCAGTATGTCCCTGTCCACCCTGTAGCAAATTGTGGAGCTGTGAAGGCCTCACCTCACAGCTCCACAATTCCCTGCAGTATGTCCCTGTCCACCCTGTAGTGCTGTACTATCTCCAGATCATGTAGCCCCTGGTAGGTTACTCTGGGCCTGAACACTCTTCTCCTCCTCCTTGGTCTGAAGTAGTCTTCAGCATTATCCTCCTCACCACCCTCAGCCTCTTGCACATACTGGTAAATCAGTGTGACTGCAGCCTTAACATTTTCTGTTAGTTTTGTCAGTTAAACTTCCCCTGAATGTGTACACCTATGGTGCAGAGTTTGTGGGAAAAAGCAGACTGAAAGGTGTTTGCATAGTTTATAGTGGTGTGCTGCAGATGCTGCCTGTGTGATTGGCTGAGTATGATACATTCCACCTGCCAGTTATATTACTTGTACTTGAGTGCCTCCATTCTGCTATTTCCCTTTTTTTTCTTGTTCCACTTGCCATTTCCTGTTTTTTTCTATTTTTGTGGTTTAAATCCTGGTGCATGCCATGCACACCCATTTATGCAAGGTAAACAAGGCTATACAGCCCCGGACACACACCCTTGCCTACATATACACAGTGCTGCCATTTCCTGTTTATTTTTTTAAGACCTGGTGCGCGTCGAGCACACCTATTTAGTTGGAGTGAACAAAGCTATATAGCTTCAGACACAGCCCCTTGCTTACCTGGGCTTAGCTAAGTGCAAACCTGAGCAATAGTGCTCCAATGTGCTTACAGCAAGCCTGATACACCCCCTTTGGATGTCATTTACCTCTCATGCTTATACATCCATATTAGAGCACCTTAACTCATTTGCATACCCCCACTACCTTACTCCATGGATAATTCACTCACACTGAGCCTTTTCCCTTAGCAACCAGTGTTCCCTGGTATTGTTTTCATTCTGCATGCCATTGACTATAATGGCAAAATGCAGATTACCCTGAAAATTGCTTTTCACATTTTTTTTTATTTTAGACATGATCCCGTTTGCGTGCCACTGCCCTATGCTTAAACGTCCAAGATCAGCCAAAACTAAAAATAAACATTCTATTTTATAAAATTTAAAATATTTTTCATGCCAATGGACATATATTTGGGCATTGGCATGCCTACTAAATAAAATGCATACTTTCATTTGAGCTGTCATTACTCCATTTTTTTATTTGCAGAAATGTATTCAGCTACTAGCTGAATACATTTCTGCTTTGCACACTGTTCAGGCACAGACAACTGCCTGCTTACTGGATTGCTAATTCACCTCATTTGCATGATGTTCACCAGCAAATGAAGAAATTAGCATAAAGCAGTGGTGTCCATGCAGGAATAGTGTAGGAGTGCTTATACACATCCTGGGAGCCTAATCCTGAATCGCTTGGTGGACATATTGCGTGCAGCAGCTCCTGTACTATTTCAACACTTCGTATAGGGTTTAATGAATCCTGGTGAGAATCATTTCTAATACATACAAATAAATACTTTATTTTATCTAGTATCCATAAATACTGGTGTTACTGAAACAATTCAAGCATGCCTACATAGTTGACCCCATAGGCTTTATGTTAAGTTCATGTATTTTATTTCAAACTGTTTGAAAATTGTACACAGCATATATATCCAATTCTATATTTATAAGTACAAAATAAGATCTGCAAATAAAGGTTAATTTCCCTCAGTACCCTATCACTTTTATACTTTTATTTTTGAATCTTTATCTTTTTGCCACTGTCTACAAATATAACATAAGTAACAGTGGGGGGAACAGGGCATCCCTGCCTGGTTCCACTTTGCAAATGCTGACTGTCAAACTGGATACACACCCTCCCCTAAAAAATCTTGCTGTCAACCGAACAGCCTCCTTATTCACATAATTATTTTGCTAAGAAACTGAGAAGCTGCCACTGTCCTACTCATTAAATGTCACCTGACTGTAAAATGCTTCACTGCATCATTCCACAGCAGAAGCAATGTTTCCCTGTACCCCTCTTCTCCCTTCAACATCCCCGTTATACTCATGTTCCCATTGTTTGCCTATCCCCCACAATCAGGGTTAGCACTTGTTTTACCACACATTAGTAAGGCGGTAACAGTGCGTTACTGAAGGATTGACTGTATACATTATCTATAATCTCAACAAAGATGGACTTCCTTGACACAGTAGCTATGTAGCATTATTATGCAGTAAGTGTTTTGAAGCAAAAACATTAATGACCTACAATATACTACAATGTAACTCGAAATGACATAGGTAAAGAAGGATTTTGAAGTAAGGACTGCAGCATCAATGTAATCTCTACTACACAATGGGTTAAAATTCTTTATGATTTGCAAGTAATCACTTAATGAGGATGTTTTAGAGAAAAAGCCTCCTTGCTGCTACCAAAACTGTAAGTTCAGTTGTACTATTAAAGTGAGATGTTAAGCTATCAGAAGTCATGCATTCAAGTAACTGTATCAAGGATACACCAATGAAAACAACTGCCTCATAATAGCATTGCAAAATAATGGATCACACCTCATACATACTTAATCAGACTTGTTAATTGAGTACAATGGCAGGAATGTAAAGTCACTATCTGCTGTCAAGACAGATGGAGAGGCTCATGCAAAACACTTTATAGGTTCTTAACTCAACAGGCTGTAAGCAGAAAGAAATGTAAAGTTCTACCAAAAATGCAGTAATGCTTTATTAAATATCCACGAGGAAAAGGAGAAACATTTAACCGGGTTCCAAAGAAATGGTGACAGAGCTGATACTCAAAATAAAACAAAACGGGGTTACTTGAAAGGCAAAGTTGTCAAATAAATGAGGAAATGTATAACAGCCACCTACATGGGATCACTCCAAACTATCAGCATCAATCTTATCACTTTCAACAATGCATGACTCTATGAATGTCCGCAGAAAGACACTTTGTGAGCACACAGTTAACCTATCTAATACATCAGGGAAACCAATTCACAGATCATCTGTTCATCCTTCATCTGACTTTCACTTTTACCGTATAACTGTTCTACCCTCATGTCTGTCAAGAAACTAACAATATTACATGTGCAATTGTCTGACCATCCGATGACTATAAAGTGGGCTGCAGTGTGTGCCTATTCTGCTTTATGTAACCTCATTTCTCACATGACTGCATATTTTCACTTCATCATCACGTATCACTTTTCAGATGGCTGTATATTTTTGTGCTTCATCTTTGAGTAAATTGCAAATAATCTAAATAGTTATTTTTTTTCATATCAAAATAAGTACATATGTATACTCAGCCAAGCAACCTGTTAATTGTTTTTTACAAATGTATCTTCTAGAGCTTTTTTCCTTGGGCCTCCACTGGAAAAGGACATTTTCCTTGCCAATTTAAACTTTCCCAGTAAAGAAACGCAATACATAAATATATAAAAAATTAAAGATAAGTCTTTTTAAATCTGATTCACCTGACCCCCTCTTAACCTGTTCCACACCTTCTCCTATCCTGCATTTGTTCCTTAAAATAGGCTATACTACAGACTCTCTGGTTCTGATGTATTGTAACATTTTATTGCTGATCCTACCTCATGCCTCACATCTGTAAGTAATAGTCCAGTGACTATGTATAAAATGAAATTGTATGTGCTTAGTGCTATAATGTATGTTAGTATTCTTCTTTGACTATGTATAAGAGGTAACTTTATGTCATTACTGTTATACTGTGTGTTAGTACAGTTACTGTGACTATGTATAGCATGTAACTGTATGTGATTAATGCATAAGATGTAGCTGTATGTGATTACTGTTATACTGTATGTGATTACTGTTACACTGTATGTTATTACTGTTACGGTGACTATGTATCAATGTAACTGTATGTGATTACTGTTATACTGTATGTGATTTCTGTTATGCTGTATGTTATTACTGTTAATGTGACTATGTATCAGATGTAACTGCATGTCATTACAGGTATACGTATGTGATTACTGTTATACTGTTTGTTATTACTGTTACTATGACTATGTATAGGAGGTAACTATGTGATTACTGCATAGGATGAAACTGTATGTGACTACTGTTATACTGTATGTCATTACAGTTCTGTGACTATGTATAGAAGGTAACTGTATGTGATTACAGTTACACTGTATGTTAGTACTGTTCTGTGACTATGTACAAAAGGTAACTGCATGTGATTACTGTTATACTGTATGTTATTACAGTTCTGAGTCTATATATAGGAGGAAACTATATGTCATTACTATATAGGATGACGTATGTGATTACTGTTATACTGAATGTTATACTATTCTGTGACTATGCATAGGAAGAAACTGTATGTCATTAGTGTTATATTGTAAGTTAGTACTGTTACTGTGACTATGTAAATATGTAACTGTATGTCATTACTGCATAAAATGTAACTGTATGTGATTACTGTTATACTGTATGTTATTACTGTTACGCTGTATGTTATTACTGTTACTGTCACTGCATCAGATGTAAATGTATGTCATTACTGTTATACTGTATGTGATTACTGTTATGCTGTATGTTATTACTGTTATTGTGACTATGTATCAGATGTAACTGTTTGTGATTACTGTTATACTGTATGATTACTGTTATGCTGTTTGTTATTACTGTTACTATGACTATGTATATGAGGTAACTATGTGATTACTGCATAGGATGAAACTGTATGTGACTACTGTTTTACTGTATGTCATTACAGTTCTGTGACTATGTAGAGAAGTAGAAATTGAAACAGTAGTCAGGATACACCATGAGAAGTCCGTTCGTAAAAAAAGCTTCTTTATTCCATAAAAACAGAGATGAGCGCTTTCGCGTGCTTGATGCACGCTTCTTCAGATCTACTATTAACATATTGTGACATCTCTTATATAGTGTAGACAAGCACTTAATTCAATATAACAATCATCTAATTAACCAATTAATCAAATTAATAGTTAAAGATACATCCTGGTTAAAAACTTGTTAAATCAATATAACATTAAAAATGTATGTTTGGGAACAAATGGTAAGTCTTCCTTGTTCTTTACATCATAAAACCTCATATACAAAATATATATATACATCTAAGGTATATATTTATTAATTTATAATTCCACTCCCTAACCGACATAGCTAGAAGAAACTCTTCAAAGACATCAAATGAAGAAAAGTCACCAAAAACATCAAATGTTAGGAACATGTAGTTGTAGTATATATAGCATATTTAAAAATCTCCATGGATATAGATATAGAAACGTCTCACTGTTTTCTCAATTCATGCGAACCAGTGAGAAAAAACACAATTCTATGATGGCGCTGTGCGTCTAGTTGACTTTCTCATACCAGAGTAATAAAAAGAAATACTACGATGTATGCTATTCTTTATCTGCATTGCATCTTGTCAAAGAGTCAGAATTATATTCATAGTTACATGAAAAACAGTTCATCAGTCACATTTCATTGAAAATTCTTACTATTTATAACAAATTTTTTTATATATAATATAAAAGTGCAGCGATATTATTTACATAGTATCTTTCTAGACAGTTATGGTTGCGTTCCTAATAAAACAGTCATATTACATTAAAAAGTTCTTACCATTTCATAACAAAATGTATGGACATAGTAATATGTGAACTGCATAACCATGAAACAGAAAATTTCAACCTGATAAACGTGCATCAAAACTCATGATAGACACATTGTGTTTATTTAATACCTAAACACTTGATGTTAAGGTCAAAAGACCATTGATATTACTTAAAAACATATTAATTTGACAAACTTAATATTCACTTGTCTGACTAAAAATAATATTAATTAATTTACATCTAATATAATAATATTCAGTCTTTCTGGGACATCAGTGCAAATTTTATCTCTGTTGTAATACTGGTTTTAGGGAGACATAATTATTGATGCCCGGTTCTCTGTGTGCTCCTGTTCTAAAGATCCAATCTAGTTCTAATTTGTGTAAATAGTTACTCCTGTCACCCATTCTAATACTGTTCCTCACTACTTGCAGGACCCTGAACCTAAACTCATGTGTGGAATTCTGTTTAATATGCTTAGCTAACGCATTCAACTCATTGTGTTTACGAATGTCGTAGATGTGATTGTAGATGCGTTCTTTTAGTTTCCTTTTGGTGAGTCCAACATAGAATGCCTGGCATATTGTACAGTTAGCCATGTAAATCAGATTCATAGTGTTACAGTCAGTGTGTAACTTAGGTTCAAAATCAAAATAACCATTAGGGTGGTGATAGCTTTGTGTTGATGTAATATACTTGCACATGTTACATTTCAAACATGGAAAAGTGCCACATATTGTGTTTTCAATTGTTAACCTGTTAGAGTTGTTATACAGATTCTTAGAAAAGATATCTTTCAGATTATCACAAGTGTAGAATACAAATGCAGGTTTATCTCCCACTAGTATGCGTATCTCTTCTGTTGTAATGAGTATATTCCAGTGTTTCCTTATAATTCTCCTGATCTCAGCATTATCATTTGTGTACTTCATTACAAAACTAACCCTTGCATCTTTAACTCTATGTATGTTGGTAATTGGTCTATTCCTATTTTCAAAAAGTGTCTCATCTTCCATATTAATAGTTAGTTCTAAAGGAGATGAGCTCCCCATATGTCTAAGAATATCATGCCTCATATTCTTAACCAATACTGGGTTATAACCTCTCTCCAGAAAAATGGATTCCAATCTATCTGCTTCACCTTGTAGTATTAAGGGGTCCTTACATATTCTTGCAATTCTCGAAAACTGGCCCCTTACTATCCCAGGAAAAGTGTACCTGGGATGCATGCTACTATGTTCTAACATGGTGTTCCTCCAACATTCTTTCCTGAACAGTTTAGAAACCAACTTCCCATTTGTATTAAAATATAAAGTCAAGTCTAGGAAATTAATATTTTCTCTAGAAAATTCATAAGTGAATCTTAAAAATTACGTGGTCCCATGTAAATAGTCCACAAAATCCTTTAATTCTTCTAAGGTCCCTTTCCAAACAAGTATCACATCATCTACGAATCTCCTATAAATCCCTATTTTACTCATCCATATACTATTAAACAAATGCTTCTGTTCCCAATAGTGCAGGACGAGATTAGCATAGGAGTTCGCACATGGGGTGCCCATGGCGACACCCCATGTTTGTAGGTAGTAATTGTTGTTGAACACAAACAAATTGTAATAAAGAACCATATCCAAGAGTTGACCAAGCAAAATTTGTCTATTGCTTGAGAAGCTACTCTCTTTAACCATTAACTCTCTAATAGCTTGCAGTCCATATTCATTTGGAATGCAGGTAAATAGGTTACAGACATCGAGTGTCACTAATATTAATTCACTCGTGTCTGTCCTTATTTGCTCAATATATTCCAAATCATTCAGTAGTTGTTATGTGTCTTTTAAAATGGTAATAATATTGTCAACTAGCGGTCTCAGTATTTTTTCTATAAATATAGAAATATAATAGGTCGCCCATTGTCTACCAGATACAATGGGTCTCATCCGTAATGGTTCTGCTCCTTTATGTATTTTAGGAAGACCTTTTAAAGTTGGTATAAGGGGTTCTTCAACATGTAAATACTCATACATTTCTTTGCTAATTTGTTGGCACATCAAAAGATCATACAAATTGTCACTAATATCATTGATTATTTTCATAACATCTTCAAAAATTAGTGCCTTATAGGTATTATCACTTTTCAACATGTTCTCCATTGTGTCAATATATTCGGTTTTATCTAATACAACCACCCCTCCCCCTTTATCAGCAGGCAGTATTACCACATTCGTATTCCTTGACAAACCATTCAGGGAATTATATTCAGCATTACTTAAATTAAAAAATCTATTTTTAACATGTTTCCTGGCATAAAACATATATATATATCCTTTTCACATGATTTTATAAAACATTCCAGGGTAGATGGTAAAGGTGGACAAAAAGTGCTGTTTCGTTTGAACCTATTCATAGTATTAATTGCACAATCACTGTTATCGTTACTAAAAAACAATTTAATGGCTACTTTCCTCGCAAACAACCTCAAATCTGTAAATGTCTCAGAAGGTATACTTGGTTGCGAGGGCACAAAATTGAGACCTTTGTTTAAAAGGGATAAATCAGAAAAAGATAAACAATATTGAGAAAGGTTATATACCAAAGAAGTCAATTCCAATTTCTTTTCTGCTGTTGTTCGTACCTGTCCGTTGAAAATTTCCGTTTTCTCGGCCCCCGACTCACGGACCTTCCTCTCGTTGTTCTGTTTAATCGGATGGGAAAAGGAACATCCATGGGTTTGTTAGAAGCTGCAACTGGATGTCTAATAGTTCCTGTTCTTATAGAATCATCACAAAGGTGTAAAGCTAGTTGGTTTGGAGGAGGCGTTTGAATTTCGGCACTTCCAGCCGGATGCTCAGCATAGAAGTGGTTCGATGCACTTACAGTGGTTGAGGATGTAGATGAGGGCGCCAAATTCAAATCAGCCATATCATCTGTTTCTGGTTCTCTATTCGTTGGAACAGTGCGTGCAGTTCGCGTTGTATTATTATCAGCGGTTCTCGGCCAAACAAACACATTGCCCATTTTAAAATCCTGGAAGTCCCTAGTCAACTTTCGTTGTTTAATGTTCTTAAGTTTGTCACTATAAATTTTGATTTGTGTTGAAACATTATTCAGCTTCCTAATACATGTTTCAGACTGAAACCGCTCTATTATAGTCTGATACAACATATCAGTCTTCTTCTGAAGATCTGATTCTAGCGGTTCAAAATGTTCAAGTAGTAGGTTAATGTATTTGTAGCTAAGTTCCAAGTTCAAATCTTGCCATTTTTTCAGTAGGCTCGGATACAGTTGACCGTAAGTGGGCATGCAAAGAACTCGCACGCCCCTAGGAACTACTTTAAAGTGAATACATGCCTGTAGATGTTTTCTTTGCCAGGAAAACCTTTGTAGTTTGTAAAGGTTGTTTTCTAATTCTCTCATTTGATCAAATAATTCATTCATGTTCTTGTCAGGTTCATTTCTTAACATTTTAGAGCTGCCCATTTCAGCAAAGTCTAGTGCTAGTAAGGGATTATTCTTTGGTGGCAGAGAAGGTAGAGAAGGTAACTGTATGTGATTACAGTTATACTGTATGTTAGCACTGTTCTGTGACTATGTGCAGAAGGTAACTGCATGTGATTACTGTTATACTGTTTGTTATTACAGTTCTGTGGCTATGTATAGGAGGAAACTGAATGTCATTACTATATAGGATGACATTGTATGTTATTACTATTATACTGAATGTTATACTGTTCTGTGAATATGCATAGGAGGAAACTGTATGTAATCAGTGTTATACTGTATGTTAGTACTGTTACTGTGACTATGTACAATATGTAACTGTATGTCATTACTGCATAAAATGTAACTGTATGTGATTACTGTAATACTGTATGTTATTACTGTTATGCTGTATGTTATTACTGTTACTGTCACTGCATCAGATGTAACTGTATGTCATTACTGTTATACTGTATGTGATTACTGTTATGCTGTATGTTATTACTGTTATTGTGACTGTGTATCAGATGTAACTTTATGTGATTACTGTTATACTGTATGTGATTACTGTTACGCTGTATGTTATTACTGTTGCTATGACTATGTATCAGATGTAACTGTATGTTATTTCTGTTATACTGCATGTGATTATTGTTATGCTGTTTGTTATTACTGTTACTGTGACTATGTATAGGAGGTAACTGTATGTGACTACTACATAGGATGAAACTGTATGTGACTACAGTTATACAGTATGTTATTACTGTTCTGTAACTATGTATAAGAGGTATGGTATATGATTACTGTATAGAATGAAATTGTATGTGATTACTGTTATACTGTTTGTTATTACAGTTCTGTGCCTATGTATAGGAGGAAACTGAATGTCATTACTATATAGGATGACATTGTATGTTATTACGGGTCCCCTTCACATGGTCGACAGTTCATATAATCAACACTCATTTGGTCAACAATTCATTTGGTCAACAAGCAGATTTTCCCCCTTCCCCAATGTTGTGCAACCCTGGAGTTGATATATATAGTTAGGGGGGGGTGTGAGGGTCACAGCCCCCCACCTAAAATGCTTGTCGATCAAATGAACTGTCGACCAAATAAACTGTCTACCATATGAACTGTCGACCATGTCAGGTAGGCCCGTTATTACTGTTATACTGAATGTTTTACTGTTCTGTGACTATGCATAGGAGGAAACTGTATGTCATTAGTGTTATACTGTATGTTAGTACTGTTACTGTGACTATGTACAATATGTAACTGTATGGCATTACTGCATAAAAGGTAGCTGTATGTGATTACTGTTATACTGTATGTTATTACTGTTATGCTGTATATTATTACTGTTATGCTGTATGTTATTACTGTTACTGTCACTGCATCAGATGTAACTGTATGTCATTACTGTTATACTGTATGTGATTACTGTTATGCTGTATGATATTACTGTTATTGTGACTGTATCAGATGTAACTGTATGTGATTACTGTTACACTGTATGTGATTACTGTTACGCTGTATGTTATTACTGTTACTGTGACTATGTATCAGATGTAACTGTATGTTATTTCTGTTATACTGCATGTGATGATTGTTATGCTGTTTTTTATTACTGTTACTGTGACTATGTATAGGAGGTAACTGTATGTGACTACTACATACAATGAAACTGTATGTGACTACAGTTATACAGTATATTACTGTTCTGTAACTATGTATAAGAGGTAGGGTATATGATTACTGTATAGAATTAAATTGTATGTGATTACTGTTATATTGTATGTTATTACTGCTCTGTGACTATGTATAGGATGTAACTGCATGTGATTACTGCAGAGAATGAAATTGTATGTGATTACTGTTATACCACATGTTATTACTGTTCTGTGACTCGGTAGCAGATATAACTGTATCTGATTGCTGTTATACTGTATGTGATTACTGCTATGCTGTATGTTAGTACTGTTACTATGACTATGTATCGGATGTAACTGTATGTGAATACTGTTATACTGTATATGATTACTGTTATGCTATTTATTACTGTTAATGTGACTATGTATAGGAGGTAACTGTATGTGATTTTAACAGGGGATGAAACTCTATGTGATTACTGTTATACTGTATGTTATTACTGTACTGTGACTATGTATAGGAGGTAACTATATGTGATTACCGTATAGGATGAAATTGTATGTGTTTACTGTTATGATGTATGTTAGTACTGTTCTGTGACTATGTACAGAAGGTAACTTCATGTAATTACTGTTACACTGTATGTGATTACTGTTATGCTGTTTATTACTGTTGCTGTGACTATGTATAGGAGGTAACTGTATGTGATTATTGTATAGTATGAAACTGTTTGTGAATTCTGTTATACTGTATGATATTACTGTTTCTGTGACTATGTATTGTATTAACTGTATCTGATTATGTTATACTGTATGTAATTACTGTTACACTGTATGTTAGTACTGTTACTGCGGATATGTATCAGATGTAATTGTATGGGATTACTGCATAAGATGTAACTGTATGTGAATAGTGTTATACTGTATGTTATTACTGTTATTGTGACTATGTATAGAAGGTAACTGTACATGATTACTGTTATACTTTATGTTATTACTGTTCTGTGACTATGTATAGGAGGTAGCTGTATGTGATTAATGCATAACGTAACTGTATGTGATTACTGTTATACTGTATTACTGTTATGCTGTTTGTTAATACTGTTACTGTAACTATTTATAGGAGGTAACTGTATGTGACTACTGCATAGGATGAAACTGTATGTGATTACTGTTATACAGTATGTTATTAATGTTCTGTGACTATGTATAGAAGGTACGGTATGTGATTACTGTATAGGATGAAATTGTATATGATTACTGTTACAGTGTATGTTATTACTGCTCTGTGACTATGTATAGGGTGTATCTGCATTCGATTACTGTATATGATGAAACTGTATGCGGTTACTGGTATATTGTATATTATAACTGTTACTGTGACTATGTATCAGATGAACTGTATGTGATTACTATTATACTGTATGTGATGTTATACTGCATGTTATTACTGTTATTGTGATTATGTATCAGATGTAACTGTATGTGATTACTGTTATACTGTAGGTGATTTATATTATGCTGTATGTTATTTCTGTTACTGTGACTATGTATCCGATGTAACTGTATATCATTACTGGTATACTGTACGTGATTACTGTTGTGCTGTCTATTATTACTGCTACTGTGACTATGTATAGGGGGTAACTGTATGTGATTAATGCATAGGATGAACCTGTATGTGACTACTGTTATACTGTATGTTATTACAGTTTTTTGACTATGTATAGGAGGTAACTCTATGTCATTACTGTATAGGATGAAATTTTATGTGATTACTGTTATACTGTATGTTATACTGTTCTGTGACAATGTATAGGAGGTAACTGTATGTCATTACTGTTATATTGTATGTTTGCGCTGTTACTGTTTCTGTGTATCGGATGTAACTGTATGTGATGTCTATTATGCTGTATGTAATTACTGTTACTGTGACTATGTATCGGATGTAACTGTATGTGATTACTGTTATACTGTAGGTGATTACTGTTATGGTGTTTGTTATTACTGTTACTGTGACTATGTATAGAAGGTAACTGTATGTGATTACTGTATAGGATAAAATTCTATGTGATTACTGTTATATTTTATGCTATTACCACTCTGTCGCTATGTATAGAAGGTAACTGTAAGTGATTACTGTTATACTATATGTTAGTACTGATCTTTGACTATGTACAGAAGGTACCTGCATGTGATTACTGTTATACTGTATGTTATACCGTTCTGTGGCTATGTATAGAAGGTAACTGTATGTGATTACTACATAGGATGAAACTGTATATGATTACTGTTATACTGTATGCTATTACTGTTCTGTGACTATCTATAGGATGTAACTGTATGTGATTACTGTATAGGTTAATGCTGTATGTGTTACTGTTATATTGTCTATAATAACTGTTACTGTGACTATGTATCAGATGTAACTGGATGTGATTACTATTATAGTGTATGTGATGATACACTGCATGTTATTACTGTTACTGTGGCTATTTATCAGATGTAACTGTATGTAATTACTGGTATACTGTACATAATTACTGTTGTGCTGTTTGTTATTTCTGTTACTGTGACTATGTATAGGAGGTAACTGTATGTGATTACTGCATAGGCTGAACCAGTATGTGAGTACTGTTATACTGTATGTTAATACAGCTCTGTGACTATGTGTCAGAGGTAACTATATGTCATTACTGTATAAGATGAAATTATATGTGATTACTGTTATACTGTATGTTATACTGTTCTTTGACTATGTATATGATGTAACTGTATGTCATTACTGTTATACTGTATGTTAATACTGTTACTGTGAATATGTATTGGATGTAACTATAACTATGTATAATATGTAACTTCATGTGATTACTGCATAAGATGTAACTGTATGTGAATAGTGTTATACTGTATGTTATTCCTGTTACTGTGACTATATAGGAGGCAACTGTATGTGATTATTGTATAGGATAAAATTGTATGTAATTATTGCTATCCCGTATGTTATTACTCTTACTGTGACTATGTATAAGAGGTAACCATTATATGTGATTACTGTTATACTGTAAGTTATTACTGTTCTGTGACTATGTATATAACATAACTGTATGGGATTACAGCATAGGATGACATTGTATGTCATTACTGTTATACTGCATGTTAGCACTGTTACTGTTTCTGTGTATCGGATGTAACTGTATGTGATGTCTATTATGCTGTATGTAATTACTGTTACTGTGACTATGTATCAGATGTAACTGTATGTGATTACTGTTATACTGTAGGTGATTACTGTTATGGTGTTTGTTATTACTGTTACTGTGACTATGTATAGGAGGTAACTGTATGTTATTACTGTATAGGATAAAATTCTATGTGATTACTGTTATATTTTATGCTATTACCGTTCTGTCACTATGTATAGAGGGTAACTGTAAGTGATTATTGTTATACTATATGTTAGTACTGATCTTTGACTATGTACAGAAGGTACCTGCATGTGATTACTGTTATACTGTATGTTATACTGTTACTGTGACAATGTATAGGAGGTAACTGTATGTGATTACTGCAGAGGATGAAACTTTATGTGATTACTGTTATACCATATGTTATTACTGTTCTGTGATTATGTAGTAGATATAACTGTATCTGATTGCTGATATACTATATGTGATTACTGCTATGCTGTATGTTTGTACTGTTACTATGACTATGTATCGGATGTAACTGTATGTGAATACTGTTATACTGCATATGATTACTGTTATGCTGTTTATTACTGTTAATGAGACTATGTATAGGAGGTAACTGTATGTGATTTCTACAGGGGATGAAACTGTATGTGATTACTGTTATACTGTATGTTATTACTGTTCTGTGACTATGTATAGGAGGTAACTATATGTGATTACCGTATAGGATGAAATTGTATGTCTTTACTGTTATGCTGTATGTTAGTACTGTTCTGTGACTATGTACAGAAGGTAACTTCATGTGATTACTGCTATACTGTATGTGATTACTGTTATGTTGTTTATTACTGTTACTGTGACTATGTATAGGAGGTAACTGTACGTGATTACTGTATAGTATGAAACTGTTTGTGAATACTGTTATACTGTATGTTATTACTGTTTCTGTGACTATGTATTGTATTAACTGTATCTGATTATGTTATACTGTATGTGATTACTGTTACACTGTATGTTAGTACTGTTGCTGTGAATATGTATTGGATGTAATTGTATGGGATTACTGCATAAGATGTAACTGTATGTGAATAGTGTTATACTGTATGTTATTACTGTTACTGTGACTATATATAGAAGGTAACTGTATGTGATTACTGTTATACTTTATGTCATTACTGTTCTGTGACTATGTATAGGAGGTAACTGTGTGTGATTACTGCATAACATAACTGTATGTGATTATTGTTATACTGTATTACTGTTATGCTGTTTGTTATTACTGTTACTGTAACTATTTATAGGAGGTAACTGTATGTGACTACTGCATAGGATGAAACTGTATGTGATTACTGTTATACACTATGTTATTAATGTTCTGTGACTTTGTATAGAAGGTACGGTACGTGATTTCTGTATAGGATGAAATTGTATATGATTACTGTTATAGTGTATGTTATTATTGCTCTGTGACTATGTATAGGGTGTATCTGCATTTGATTACTGTATATGATGAAACTGTATGTGGTTACTGGTATATTGTATATTATAACTGTTACTGTGACTATGTATCAGATATAACTGTATGTGGCTACTATTATACTGTATGTGATGTTACACTGCATGTTATTACTGTTATTGTGACTATGTATCAGATGTAACTGTATGTGATTACTATTATACTGTAGGTAATTTATATTATGCTGTATGTTATTTCTGTTACTGTGACTATGTATCCAATGTAACTGTATGTCACTACTGGTATACTGTACATAATTGCTGTTGTGCAGTTTGTTATTACTGTTACTGTGACTATGTATAGGAGGTAACTGTATGTGATTACTGCATATGATGAACCTGCTTGTGACTACTGTTATACAGTCTGTTGTTACAGTTCTGTGACTATGTATAGGAGGTAACTCTATGTCATTACCGTATATGATGAAATTGTATGTGATTACTGTTATACTTTATGTTATACTGTTTTGTGACTATGTATAGGAAGTAACTGTATGTCAGTGTTATACTCTATGTTAGTACTGTTACTGTGACTATGTAAATATAACTGTATGTGATTACTACCTAAAATGTAACTGTATGTAATCACTGTTATACTGTATGTTATTACTGTAATGCTGTATGTTATTACTGTTACTGGGACTATGTATCAGATGTAACTCTATGTGATTACTGTTATGCTCTATATAATTACTGTTACTGTGACTATGTATCATATGTAACTGTATGTGATTATATACTGTATGTGAATACTGTTATGGTGTTTGTTATTACTGTTACTGTGACTGTATAGAAGGTAACTGTATGTGATTATTGTATAGGATTAAATTGTATGTAATTATTGTTATCCTGTATGTTATTACTCTTACTGTGACTATGTATAAGAGGTAACCGTTATATGTGATTACTCTTATACTGTAGGTTATTACCGTTCTGTGACTATGTATATGACATAACTGTATGTGATTACAGCATAGGATGAAATTGTATGTGATTACTGTTATAGGGTATGTTATTACTGTTCTGTGACTATGTATTAGATGTAACTGTTGTGATTACTGTATAGGATGAACTGTATGTGGCTACTGTTATATTGTATATTATAGTATTAGATGTAACTGTTGTGATTACTGTATAAGATGAACTGTATGTGGCTACTGTTATATTGTATATTATAACTGTTACTGTGCCTATGTATCAGGTGTAACTGTTTGTGATTACTATTCTACTGTATGTGGTGTTGCACTGTAAGTTATTACTGTCACTGTGACTATGTATCCAATGTAACTGTATGTGATTACTGTTATACTGTATGTGATTTCTGTTATGCTGTATGCTATTTCTGTTACTGTGACTATGTATCTGATGTAACTGTATGTCACTGCTGGTATACTGTACATAATTACTGTTGTACAGTTTGTTATTACTGTTACTGTGACTATGTATAGGAGGTAACTCTATGTCATTACTGTATATGATGAAATTGTATGTGATTACTGTTATACTTTATGTTATACTGTTCTGTGACTATGTATAGGAGGTAACTATACGTCAGTGTTATACTGTATGTTAGTACTGTTACTGTGACTATGTATTGACTGTAACTGTATGTGATTACTGTTATGCTCTATGTAATTACTGTTACTGTGACTATATATCGTATGTAACTGTATATGATTATATACGGTATGTGAATACTTTTATGGTGTTTGTTATTACTGTTACTGTGACTGTATAGGAGGTAACTGTATGTGATTATCGTTGTTGTTTGTTTTTTGGCTTTTCCCGGTAAGGGGTTGCCACAGCGGAACTCCGGTCCACTAATGATTGGCAGTAGATTTTTACAAAATGCATTGGTGCCAGCTCGATGACTAACCTTCAACAAAGTCACACCCATTTACGCACGCATGTCTTTCGAATGCTACCCAACCACGGGGAGGACATGCGGACTCCACACAGAAGGCACACCCAAACCCAGCTGAGAATCAAATGGGAGAACCTCTTGCTGTGAGGTAACAATGCTACTGCCGTACCACCGCGGCATCTACTGATTATTGTATAGGATAAAATTGTATGTGATTATTGTTATCCTGTATGTTATTACTCTTACTGTGACTATTAATAAGAGGTAACCATTGTATGTGATTACTGTTATACTGTAGGTTATTACTGTTCTGTGACTATGTATATGACGTAACTGTATTTGATTACAGCATAGGATGAAATTGTATGTGATTACTGTTATACTGTATGTTATTACTGTTCTGTGACTATGTATTAGATGTAACTGTTGTGATTACTGTATAGGATGAACTGTATGTGGCTACTGTTATATTGTATATTATAACTGTTGCTATGCCTATGTAACAGGTATAACTGTTTGTGATTACTATTCTACTGTATGTGATGTTACACTGTAAGTTATTACTGTCACTGTGACTATGTATCCAATGTAACTGTATGTCATTACTAGTATACTGTACGTGTTTACTGTTGTGCTGTCTATTACTGTTACTGTGACTATGCATAGGAGGTAACTGTATGTGATTAATGCATAGGATGAGCCTGTATGTGACTACTGTTATACTGTAGGTTATTACAGTTTTTTTGACAATGTATAGGAGGTAACTCTATGTCATTACCGTATAGGATGAAATCGTATGTGATTACTGTTATACTGTATGTTATACTGTTCTGTGACAATGTATAGGAGGTAACTGTATGTCATTACTGTTATACTGTATGTTAGTACTGTTACTGTGTGTCTATGTATCAGATATAACTGTATGTGGTCTGTTATGCTGTATGTAATTACTGTTACTGTGACTATGTATCGGATGTAACTGTATGTAATTACTGTTATAGTTATACTGCATGTGATTACTGATATGGTGTTTGTTATTACTGTTACTGTGACTATGTATAGGAGGTAACTGTATGTGAGTATTGTATAGGATGAAATTGTATGTGATTACTGTTACACTTTAGCTATTACTGTTCTGTCACTATGTATAGAAGGCAACTGTAAGTGATTACTGTTATACTATATGTTAGTACTGATCTTTGACTATGTACAAAAGGTAACTGCATGTAATTACTGTTATACTGTATGTTATACTGTTGTGTGACTATGTATAGAAGGTAACTGTATGTGATTACAGCATAGGATGAAATTGTATGTGATTACTGTTATACTGTATGTTATTACTGGTCTGTGACTATGTATTAGATGTAACTGTTGTGATTACTGTATAGGATGAACTGTATGTGGTTACTGTTATATTGTATATAATAACTGTTACTGTGACTATGTATCAGATGTAACTGGATGTCATTACTATTATACTGTATGTGATGTTACACTGCATGTTATTACTGTTGCTGTGACTATTTATCAGATGTAACTGTATGTAATTACTGGTATCCTGTACATAATTACTGTTGTGCTGTTTGATATTTCTGTTACTGTGACTATGTATAGGAGGTAACTGTATGTGATTACTGCATAGGCTGAACCAGTATTTGAGTACTGTTATACTGTATGTTATTACAGCTCTGTGACTATGTATCGGAGGTAACTATATGTGATTGCTGCATAACGTAACTGTATGTGATTACTGTTATACTGTATTACTGTTATGCTGTTTGTTATTACTGTTACTGTAACTATGAAATTATATGTGATTACTGTTATAATGTATGTTATACTGTTCTTTGACTATGTATATGATGCAACTGTATGTCATTACTGTTATACTATATGTTAATACTGTTACTGTGAATATGTATCGGATGCAGCTATGACTATGTATAATATGTAACTTCATGTGATTACTGCATAAGATGTAACTGTATGTGAATAGTGTTATACTGTATGTTATTACTGTTACTGTGACTATGTATAGGAGGTACAGTATGTGATTACTATATAGGATGAAAATTTATGCGATTACTGTTATACTGTATCTTATTACTGCTCTGTGTCTATGTATAGGAGATAAATGTATGTGATTACTGCATAGGATGAAACTGTATGTGATTACTGTTATACTGTATGTTATTACTGTTCTGTGACTATGTATAGGAGGTACAGTATGTGATTACTATATAGGATGAAAATGTATGTGATTACTGTTATACTGTATCTTATTACTGCTCTGTGACTATGTATAGGAGATAAATGTATGTGATTGCTGCATAGGATGAAACTGTATGTGATTACTGTTATACTGTATGTTATTACTGTTCTGTGACTATGTATTGGAGGTACGGTATGTGATTACTCTATAGGATGAAATTGTATGTGTTTACTGTTATACTGTATGTTAGTACTGTTCTGTGACTATGTACAGAAGGTAACTGCATGTCAGTGTTATACTGTATGTTAGTACTGTTACTGTGACTATGTATATATAACTGTATGTGATTACTACGTAAAATGTAACTGTATGTAATCACTGTTATACTGTATGTTATTATTGTTATGCTATATGTTGTTACTGTTACTGTGACTATGTATCGAATGTAACTGTATGTGATCACTGTTATGCTCTATGTAGTTACTGTTACTGTGACTATGTATTGTATATACGGTATGTGAATACTTTTATGGTGTTTGTTATTACTGTTACTGTGAATGTATAAGAGGTAACTGTATGTGATTATTGTTGTTGTTTGTCTTTCGGCTTTTCTCAGTAAGGGGTCGCCACAGCGGAACTCCGGTCTGCTAATGACTGGTAGTAGATTTTTACGAAATGCAGTGGTGCCAGCTCGACGCCCGACCTTCTACGAAGGCACTCCCATTTATGCACGCATGTCTTTCGAAAGCTACCCAACCACGGGGAGGACATGCAGACTCCACACAGAAGGCACACCCAAGTCCAGCCGAGAATCGAATGGGAAAACCTCTTGCTGTGAGGTAACAACGCTACCGCCGTACCACCGCGGCATCTACTGATTATTGTATAGGATAAAATTGTATGTGATTATTGTTATCCTGTATGTTATTATTCTTACTGTGACTATGTATAAGAGGTAACCATTGTATATGATTACTGTTATACTGTAGGTTATTACTGTTCTGTGACTATATATATGACATAACTGTATGTGATTACAGCATAGGCTGAAATTGTATGTGATGACTGTTATACTGTATGTTATTACTGTTCTGTGACTATGTATAGGATGCAACTGTATGTGATTACTGTATAGGATGAAACTGTATGTGGTTACTATTATATTGTATATTATAACTGTTACTGTGACTATGTATCAGATGTAACTGTATGTGATTATTATTCTACTGTATGTGATGTTACACTGTATATTACTGTTACTGTGACTATGTATCAGATGTAACTGCATGTAATTACTGTTATAGTGTATGTGATTTCTGTTATGCTGTATGTTATTTATGTTACTGTGATTATGTATCTGATGTAACTGTATGTCATTACTAGTATACAGTACGTGATTACTGTTGTGCTGTCTGTTATTACTTTTACTGTGACTATGTATAGGAGGTAACTGTATGTGATTACTGCATAGGATGAAACTGTATGTGACTACTGTTATACTGTATGCTTTTACAGTTCTGTGACTATATATAGGAGGTAACTCTATAACATTACTATGTAGGATGAAATTGTATGTGATTACTGTTATACTGTATGTTATACTGTTCTGTGACTATGTATGCCATTACTGTTATACTGTTTGCACTGTTACTGTGACTATGTATAATATATAACTATATGTGATTACTACGTAAGATGTAACTGTATGTAATTACTGTTATACTGTATGTTATTACTATTACTGTGTCTATGTATCTGATGTAACTGTATGTGATTACTGTTATGCTGTATGTAATTACTGTTACTGTGAATATGTATCATATGTAACTGTATGTGATTATATACTGTATGTGAATACTGTTATGGTGTTTGTTATTACTGTTACTGTGACTATGTATAGGAGGTAACTGTATGTGATTACTGTATATGATACAATTCTATGTGATTACTGTTATACTTTTTGCTATTACCATGTTGTCACTATGTGTAGAAGGTAACTTTATGTGATTATTGTTATACTGTATGTTAGTACTGATCTTTGACTATGTACAGAATGTAACTGCATGTTATTACTGTTATACTGTATATTATTACCGTTCTGTGACTATGTATAGGAAGTAACTGTATGTGATTACTGTATAGGGTGAAACTGTATGTGAATACTCTTATACTGTATGTTATTACTGTTCTGTGACTACATATAGAAGGTAACTGTATGTGATTATTGTTATACTGTGTGTTAGTACTTTTCTGTGATTATGTACCGAAGGTACTTTTCTGTGATTATGTACAGAAGGTAACTGCATGTTATTACTGTTATACTGTATGTTATTACTGTTCTCTGACTATGTATAAGAGGTAACTGTACGTGATTACTGTATAGGATGAAATTGTATGTGATTACTGTTATACTGTAGTTTGTACTGTTCTGTGACTATGTAGAGAAGGTAACTGTATGTGATTACTGCATAGGATGAAACTGTATGTGATTACTGTTATACTGTATGTTATTACTGTTCTGTGACTATGTATAGGATGTAACTTTATGTGATTACTGCATAGGATGAAACTGTATGTAATTACTGTTATACTGTATTTTATTATAGTTCAATAATTATGTATAGGAGGTAACTGTATGAGATTACTGTTATACTGTATGTTAGTACTGATCTTTGACTATGTACAGAAAGTAACTACATGTGATTACTGCTATACTGTATGTTATACTGTTCTGTGGCTATGTATAGAAGATAACTGTATATGATTACTGCATAGGATGAAATTGTATGTGATTACTGTTATACTGTATGTTATTACTGGTCTGTGAATATGTATAGGATGTAACTTTATGTGATTACTGCATAGGATGAAACTGTATGTAATTACTGTTATACTGTATTTTATTATAGTTCAATAATTATGTATAGGAGGTAACTGTGTGAGATTACTGTTATACTGTATGTTAGTACTGATCTTTGACTATGTACAGAAAGTAACTACATGTGATTACTGCTATACTGTATGTTATACTGTTCTGTGGCTATGTATAGAAGATAACTGTATGTGATTACTGCATAGGATGAAATTGTATGTAATTACTGTTATACTGTATGTTAGTACTGTTATTTGACTATGTAAAGCAGGTAACCGTATGTGATTACTGCATACGATGAGACTGTATGTGATTACTGTTGTACTGCATGTTATAACTGTTACTGTGACTATGTATTGGATGTAACATTATGTGATTAATGCATAGGATGAACCTGTATGTGACTACTGTTATACTGTATGTTATTACAGTTCAATGACTATGTATAGGAGGTAACTGTATGCGATTACTGTAAAGGATGAAATTGTATATAATTACTGTTATACTGTAGGTTAGTATGGTTCTGCCCGTATGTATAGAAGGCAACTGTATGTGATTACTTTTATACTGTATGTTATTACTGTTCTTTGACTATGTATAAGAGGTAACTGTATGTGATTACTGCATTGGGTGTAACTGTATGTGATTACTGTTATATTGTATGTTATTACTATTCTGAGACTATGTATAGGAGGTAACTGTACGTGTTTACTTTATAGGATGAAACTGTATGTGAATACCATTATACTGTATGTTATTACTGTTATGGTTTTTAAGTATCACATATAACTGTATCTGATTACTGTTATGCTGTATGTTAGTACTGTTACAGTGTCTATGTATCGGATGTAACTGCATGTGTTTACTGTTATACTGTATGTGATTACTGTTATGCTGTTTGTTATTACTGTTACTATATATAAAAGGTAACCATATGTGATTACTGCATAGGTTGAAACTGTATGTGATTACTTTTATACTGTATGTTATTACCGTTCTATGACTATGTATAGCATGTAACTGTATGTGATTACTGCATAGGATGTAACTGCATGTGATTAATGTTATATTGTATGTTATTACTGTTACTGTGACTATGTATAGGAGGTAACCCTATGTGATTACTGTTTTACTGTATGTTATTACTGTTCTGTGACTATGTATAGGAGTTAACTGCATGTGATTATTGTATAGGATGAAACTGTATTTGATTACTGTTATACTGTATGTTATTACTGTTACTGTGACTATGTAGCGGATGTAACTGTATGTGATTACTGTTATACTGTATGTAATTACTGTTACTTTGACAGTGTATAGTATGTAACTCTATGTGATTACCGTTATACTGTATGTTATTACTGTTATTGTGACTTATGTATAGGAGGCAACTGTATGTGATTACTGTTATACTGTATGTCATTATTGTTATTCTGTATGTTATTAGTGTTACTGTGAATATGTATCGGATGTAACTGTGTGTGATTTCTGTTATACTGTATGTTATTACTATTATGCTGTATGTTATTACTGTTACTGTGGCTATGTATAGCAGGTAACTAACTGTATGTGATTACTTTATACTGCATGTTATTACTGTTACTGTGAATATGTATCTGATGTTACTGTATGTGATTACTGTTATACTGTATGTGATTACTGTTACTGTGACAATGCATAGGATGTAACTGTATGTGATTACTCATACTGTATGTGATTCTGTTATGTGGTATGTTATTACTGTTACTGTGACTATGTATCGGATATAACTGTATGGGGTTACTGTCATACTGTATCGGATTTCTGTAATAATGTATATTAGTGTTACTGTGACTTATGTATAGGAGGTAACTGTATGTGTTTACTGTTATACTGTATGTGATTATTGTTATGTTGTATGTTATTATTGTCACTGTGACCATGTATCAGATGTAACTGTATGTGATTACTGTTATATTGTATGTGATTACTGTTGCACTGTATGTTATTACTGTTAGTGTGACCATGTATCGAATGTAACTGTATGTGATTACTATTATACTGTATACTGTTACTGTTACTGCTACTATGTATTGGATATATCTGTATGTGATTACTGTTATACTGTATATGATTACTGTCATACTGTATATTATTATGGTTACTTTAACTATGTATAGTAGTAACTGCATGGTATTACTGTTATACTTAACATATTTTAACATTTTATATTATGTATATATCTTTTGGAGCTTTACTATTCAGGTCTCTGCTGAAAAGTGGCATCTGCCCAGTCGGACTAACCTGGTCAACAAATGTCAATCTTTCTAACTACATATATGGAAGAATATAACAGTTGTTTTAGCCAAAGTGATGCTATACTCAGTATAGAAACCTCTGCTGTACCATACAATAAATGTCCAGATCATTAACACACAATATATATTGTTTCCATAGTCAAGTACTTATGATGACATTCAATAGACAAACAGCAGTACATGTTGGACTTCCTTTTCTTAATACTTACAACTGACATGCTGATTTCTGAAACTGTAAGTGCTACAGCTTCCTTCTCCGATTACCTTTTTCAGTCATATTTTTCAAAGATGCTTGTAAAAAGTATGAACTTGTTAAATATTTCAGCAGTACATCATGATGCAATAAAATATAATTTAGCATAAATTGAGAATATATACTTTTAGATTAATGAGCTCATCATCTTAAGTGGGACCACTCATCTCAAACTCATCCAAGCACATCAGGTTTTCCTCATTTTAGCAGATGGCAGGGAACTTGGAATGATGTCTTACACATACTGCAGAGTGCATATAGGTGGGTGAATTTATCATGAATACCATAGTCGCAATGGCACCTGCTCTCACTGAGTACTGACATCATTCTATGGTTAACATATCTATACCTGAAAGGAAAATGTTAAATGAATACCTCAAGCACACCAGTTTAGATGTATAGTACATGCTGTATCATTCATTTTCTATTGACTGTATACAGTAATATAGAAGCAGTGGTGAGTGGTGACTTCATATCAAAGGGGAGCTGCAGGAGACAGTTGAATGGGTGAGACCAATGGGAAGGGGTGTGATCAACTAGAAAGGGGCAGAGCTATGCTCAAAACCACAAAAACTGGGACTTTAATTAAATGCGCTGCCCTGGGTGCCAAACCGTCATTATGAGAGTCCAATAAAGACAACATGAAGTGTAAAGAAAAAAAATAGTTCAATGCATTGGCTACATGACAGCTTACTTAATATCTAGAAGAAACAAAAAGATTGTGAGGCATGGAAAAATAAATTACTTTTTTTAAAAACATTACTGGAATGCCAGTCAAAATCAAGTATAAACAAACAAGCAGCACTCAACTCAAACCACTCCTCCTTGCATTGAAGTTCTAATTATAATTTATATTCAGCTTTATAAAAGTACCAAGTTACATGCTGAAAGTAGCAAGCTCTGTGATACCCCACTTGTAAAAATGTTTCTTATCCAAAAAAAGACCTGCTGCCTGACAACAACTCTCTACTTGTTTCATGGGGAAAACATGATCAAAGTAAAAAATGAACAGCAAGCAAGAAACAAGCTCAAGATAAATTGTTTAAAGGACTACTGCACATGTTATGGACCACATATGATAAATTGGCATTCTGTTTAATTTACTGGTAAAGCTTGCAAAGATGACTGCAAGTCTCCAACAAATGTAGTGAGCTTCTGAAAATACTGTAATCCTGTCCTTTATTACAAATACTGTCATATGCATTTCAATACCTAAGGCTTATACATTATCTAGTTATGTAAATATTCTCTGCATGGCAACAACAAAAAGGCCTTTAATGTTGGTAGTTCTTTAACAGTATGCTTAATAAAGCTTACTTGCATCTTACAATGTCAGACAAGCTTACTTGATGGTCATTAAAGCATTGCTACTTAAATACAGAGCAACAGGCACTGCAACAACATGCATTTTCCGAATAATAAGAAGCATAAATCAACAGTATAAAAATATGACAGAAAACCAGAACATTCTACAAAATCAAGGACAGATGAAAAGCCACTGTAGTACTAGTGTCTACCTTGGATGGGGGGATACTCTTCACACTTACACTGCATAACTGCTCCTTGCCTTGCTTGGACACATGCTGAGTCATTACATGGGGAGTGGAGTGCAACAAGTATGTCACAATTTGAAATGTCTCTGGCTGATGGTGATGGCCCTGACACATTTGTCATACCTCTCAAACTCAGAGCAATAAATCTGGACAAAGCACTAAATAGAAGTGAGACAAAGGCCCAAAAATGAAGACATTTTTTAAATATTACTCTTATAAACTTAAAAAGATAATAGAATAGTAGATCTTGCATTAGTATGAATTTTCTGACGGGTATAAAATCTGAAACTCAAACGAGTGTCATTATTTTCTAACTTCAGTCTTTAATGATTTGCCACTAATTTGCCAGAAAACCACAATTCTATGAAAAACGGACCAAAAATGTGATGCAAAAATATAAAATAGCCACACAATACAGCTGGGAACCTGTCAAAGAAGGGACACTTTTATAATATTAGTACTGTTAAGTTGAGCAGCTGACAAAATAAAAGTGTCTACATGAATTTCTGAAATAAAGTTAATCAATAACTCTGATCATTACAATTATTTATTAATTGTAAACTCTCTGCATTTTCATCCAAAACGGTCATTTTGCAGAGGGATTATTAGGGGAAGAGCAACATTTTGAGCTAAAGTCGGGGATAGTTGAGAGGTTTGGATATACGTAATTCTATAAAGCTATTTATTTGTGAGTACCTCTCAACCTCTTAATGCAGGAAATCTGGACAAGGCCAAATATATCAAGGGAACATACAGACAGTACTAAAAATTGCTGTTGTATAAACTTAGACATAAGAATAACAGAAGGGTGTGAAGTCTGAAACTCAATGTCTGTCATTATTTAGTGACTTCATTCCTAAATGATTTGCCAGAAAACTACACATTTTATGAGGAACAAACCAAAAATAAGAAGCATAAATCTCTTCATTCTGTGAAAATCTGGACAGTTGAGAGGTATAGTTCAGCCATGACTGTCTTTGAGTTTGCCACCCTTCCCCCCTCACAAAATCATGGTCAAATGGGGCCTGCCCCATGCAGCCATTCCAATGTCCCGTTACTTGGCTATTTCACCTGATTTGCTATAAACACTGTAATGTGAAAACTGCTTTACTTCTACAATGATTTAGATTTCATTTAAAAGTTTTATTTTACATTTTACAGCACAAACACTAATAGACATCTGCTAAACAAAGCAATGAAGTCTTACAATGAAAATAGACTTAGCATTAAAACTTCTCTGCCCTTGAAACTCACATTCAAAGAAAATACATCTGGCCAGTGGCAGATAAAGATTAACTTTGGGCTGTTTTCAAATCATAGGCCCTACGCACATGAAACATACATGTGTTCTTTGATACACCTTCCTGATTGTATTGAATTATATTTCTTGTATAATACAGTGCAGTTGTTAGAGGGTGTTTTAAATTTATTGTTTTGAACATTTTTCCAGTAAATAATGAAACAAAATGTATGCACCAATAATGACAAAACTGCCCAATTCAGAACATTTCCATCATAAAAGTCTACTCAAATGTTTACAATACACCAGCATCAGTAAATATGCAGAATCTCTGCAGAAGTAAAAGTTATCTAAATAATTCCACATTAAAGAGATCTGTAACTAATTAAGAGGTTGCTGCTAGCAAACAACTTCATATTTCATTGTTTCATCTACAAATAAAGTACCTGTTTCCCTTGAGGAATAAATTGCCCATGTTACATTAAAGAAAAATGATAAGCTAGTAATATTGCAATAGGGAATGGATAGCAGACTGATAACAGGTTGATAGTTACTAGGTATCTCCACCAAAGAGGACATTTTCAGGACTGCAGCATCCACCCCCTTTAAAAGTACTACACAGTACAGTATCAGCAATGCATCTACATACTGTGGGAGTAGAACCCACAGTCTTCTGCATCAAAAGCAGGTGCACTACCTGTTGTGCTATTAACAATGCAAGCAGACTCAGTATAAGCAGCACTAAACTTCTCTTCCCCTGAAGCTCTTAGCTCATTGTAAAATCCACTCGACACTCAACTGTATCTCTCAACTTTGCAGCACGAGAACAAAACATCTTGAAAAAGCAAAACTTTATTGGGGGGACAAAAGCCCAAAAAAAAACAGGGACACATTTTAAACATTGCTTGTATAACCTTGGAAAGTTGCTAGAATAAAAAGCTGTGCTACCGCCATGCATTTCACTGTAAATGTCTTGAATCCAGGACCCTGTGCACTACAGTCAGAGCAACATACCCTATGCCAAATCAATTGTTTCTTAAAAGACAGGAAGACTGAAACTTAAATAGCTATTATTTAGTGAATTCAATTCTCACCATAGCTCTTAAACTCTTAGCACAAAACACCTGGACAAAGCCAATAATGGGGGAATACAGCCCCCAAACATATTCAGTGAATTTAGTTCTCACCATAGCTCTCAACCTCTTCGCACAAAAAAAAACTGCACAAAGCCAATAATGGGGGATTACAGAGCAAAAAATAGGAACAAATTTCAAATATTGATCTTATATACTTAGAAAATTTATAGAATAAAATATTTTGTATTACCATGTACTTTCTGAAGAATATGAAGTCTAAAATTCAAATGTCTGTTATTATTTAGTGAATTCAAAATCCAGAACAGAACAGAACAAAAATATGAGGCAAAAATCTAATGCTTTTCACAAGTGGTGGTTTGTAGGGAATTCAGGCTCTTGCTACCTGCACCCAAGGTTGAGGGTTTGAGCCTGTCTCTAGCTACCAGTTAAAATTAATGGGACATTTCACTTACACACACACATGCACACACAAGTACACACACACACACACACACACACACACACACACACACACACACACACACACGCACACTGAAAAAGCCACACCAGTACCTGAGTGAATCTCGCTCCAGATGCAGAGTCCCAGCCTCAGTTAAAAAGTCCCATTTCAGAAAAGCAGCAGATAATGAAAACAGAGTCTCATCCCATCCTCAATTCAATGCAAAAGTCCCATTTCATTATCAAAGCAGCAGCTCCATTTAAAAGCTCTGGCTCTGAGACCCCATTCAGATCAAAGCAGCAGCTCCTGTTTCTCTGTGCCAGAATGCCATGCATGTGTGCACTGCCTCTAGTTCATTCTGAGCATGCACAGACTGCAGACCTTGCAGTCTGATCCCCTTCCAGTCTATGCAGTTGGAACCACATAGACGTCTGGGGCATCTGTAGAGTGCTGCCTTCTTCCAAATCCAGACTGGTTAAACAGCAGTTTGGATTCGAGTTTCCAAATATGCATGTGCAGAGTTCTAGGATTTATTTTTATTTTTGGTTTTGGTTTTTGTACAGATGGGGGGGCTGCAGTCCTGCAGTCCAATAGCATGAGCTGCCACTGTGTAGAAGGCCAGACCAAAAGTGGCAGCCACCCAGGGAGAGGGGGGGGGGTGCTAGCTCAGAGAGTGTACAATTTATGCAAAATAAAAGCTGAGAAAAAATACTTTTTATCTTAACACTGTATTTCTTGCAGTGCTGGCTAATCCCCATCCTATTGACGTCACCTTACATAGGTGTCTGTTCATCCTCATGTTTTATATAAGGGATGAGCCTCAGGCACTGCCATAAAGGCTTCTGACTGGATGATTGGGGAAGGGAGGGGTATAGAAAGCAGTTACTGGCCTTTATCTTTGGTACCCACAATTAGAGAGCAGTAACTGTTCTCTTGATTCAAGCATCTTCCTTCGATTGTCTCTTCAAAATTCAAATTGTTGTTTGGCTTACATATAGATGTGACAGACCCAGTCAAATGAATGCACACCCAAGTAATTCTGCTAGCTTAAGTTGTATGGAATGGTAAATCTGTCACTCTTCTGGCTTTTATAGGAGTATATCAAATGATTTGGAACTCTTCTCAAATATGGGGATTAATTCATATAGCAACAGTTACACTGCTGCTATTTGTTGGAGCACTTACTCCTCAAGGAACAACTGTGACAGAACTTTAATTGAACTTATAAACTGGGCTTTGTTCAGAATGTTGGTTGTAAGATAAGGCAGACATAGAGGGAGATGCATAAAATCCACAAAAGTATAGTCCAATAAACTTAATTTATATTTAGGGAAATGTTTTATAAAGCATTATTCACCTTTATTGAGACAGATGGCTTCCAGGTTAAAGATATTTCACAAAGTGGTTTTATTTACGGAAGACAATGCAATAAAAATCTGATTTTTATTCAAATGTCAGTGAGGCACTAGACAGTAGCTTACCAGTGGGTTTAGTGATTTTGGATTTGAGTAAAACTTTTGATACAGTCCTGCATGACTCAGTTATTCAAACACTGGATGCTTGATATATAAATCTATGAATTATCCTATGGACTTCTGAATGGTTTACTGGCTTACTTGAAGGTGGTCAATTTTGAAAATTGAGGATGTTAAATCCTGGTACTTTGAAGTTCACCAAGGAGTACCTCAGTGGTCTGTTGGGGTCTTTTCTGTTTAATGTGATTGTCTATCATGCCTAGCAGTTAGGATGACTAGCCATCCAAGTTTGCAGATTTCATAAATCTTGCAAGGATCATTATGTCCCTAAGATACTAAAAAAATACAATGATTTTCCTATCTTTATCTCTCGATAAATGACTATCAAGTTTGTTATAATAGTAATAAATTAAAAATCATGCATCTTAGTTTAACAAATAAAGCACACTATGCTTTGACTCATAAAAGTATCAGGTGCTGTACTGAGTTTAACAATTTGTGCATTACATTTAATGACAGCCTTGATGCCTCTTATGTTTATTCAGATTATTGCAATAGTCAAAAACATACTTTGGTCTGCTACCTCATGATGCAGGGAGGTCTTTATTCCATTTTATAAGAGTAGAGGTTGGGGTATATTATATAGTGGGGAAGCCTTTTTTCAATTGCGGTCCAAAGGATGTGAATACATTGGTGAGATTCTACAAATACTACACTAAACATTTAACCATCTATGGCAGATCATCCTACAGTGATTGACTGAAGTTGCTTAGTCTTCATTAAGTTAAGAATAGGCTGATAAGGGGGATATCATATGGGGTTATATATATTTGCAGCGCTCTTTGAGAATAACTGTGGGTATTATTTTAGTTGGTCATACGTTGAACACAAGAAACCTGTGTAAGATGAACACATATAAGAAGCATTTTAATGTTAGAGAGGCTAGACTATGGAACCACCTTCCCATGGATGTGAGTAGTTCTAAGAATTTAACTAAATTTAAAAGTTGCCTTAACTCTTTCTTTGGTGTCAAGAGTCTTTACGACAAGGTGGGAGTAGATTAGGGCTCATAATTACCTTTTTCAGGTCCTGAGTCCCTAAATAAAATTATAGCATTTTATTTCAGGTGGAAGAAGAAAACTATATAAACATAACACACACTTATGTGAATTATCTGACAGCAGAAATGAAACAAGTATTCAATGTAGTGAAACAAGCTACATAATACATCCCTTTCACAGCAATAAGTACACCACAAAATAGAAACATTGTGAAGTACATGTGAATGTGCCTTTATCAAGGCCTTGTAGATCGATTTTTTTACAGAATACTAGTCAGGAACTTATGTTAAGGTATAACAACAAGAAGTTAATTGCTTATTATTGGTATATAAATGAGTGTTACCTGTCCAAAGATATATAGGAAGATAATTTGTAATTTGGAGGATCAGTACAAAATAAGCAGCACTTACCAGAACACCCTAAAATAATGAGTGTGACAGCACAGATATGGTTATTTTTGTGTCTGGAACCAGGACTTGGAGTTAAGTCCTAAAACTAGGCCTTTGCTTGAGCGTGGTCTGGACTTTGTAAATATTTTACATAAATAATCCTAAATTCATTGTTTTGTGTGCTTTAAAAGTCAAGTGAGTCAATGTTTTTTCATTTACTTTTATGAACTGGCAAAAATTCTGTTTTGTAATACATACTGCCTCCAATGCTTTCTTTGAGTTTGCAGTATATCTGTATCTATTTCTATATATAAACAAATGCAAAAATATATATAATAATACCACAGAAAAATTTTACTTTTTGGGCATCAAAATTGCTAGTTTGGCCCCCTTACAACCAGATTAAAAAAAAAACACAAACTGTAGCCAGTCGTATTTGAGTCTTGAAAGTAATCAAGCACTTCTAACTTGTTTATAAATCAATACAACATTATTGAAAAATAGGCCCTTTTGCCCTTAACAGAGCTTCATCCGATCTAACTTCATTTTACATGGTATGGATTTAAACAAATATTTCACTGTCAGTTCACTCAAGATGTGGTAATAACTCCATGGTGTAGTCTGTTTAGCCAAGCTAAAGTAGGGTGGGATTCACCTTTCATCCCTGTTTTGCAGTACATTTATTTATTAGTAGCTAAAAGGTTATTGCTTTTTGTGCTATGTTCCCATCCTATGTAGCTAGTACCTAACTCATACAGCCACTTTATACCTATTGTCATTGGCTATGCACATCAATCAGTATATCATCTTATCTCTCATGTGATACACCAATCTCATTTGCCATATCAAAACTGGGTAACAACTGCTAGCATGACAACCAGTCAAGTCATAACCCTTGAGAGTTATGTTGTAATCATAATTGCAGTTAGTCAGGACCATGCTGGGAATTGTTTAACTGACCCAATGAATGAATGCATCTACCTTGTATCCTTTGTCAGGTGATGTGACACCTGTAACATGAGAGAATGAATAATCATATCACTTGTAAAGAAGAGAACTTAATCTATGAGGGAAAATCTCAAAGAACAAAGTAAGTAAGCAAGGCAAGCACTAAAGTGTCAATCTATCACATGAGAACAATCTATTTTGCCAGTAACAGGGTTGAATTTACAAATATTGCAGTTGAGTATGGCAGTTTATACACACACACAGTCCTGCCTTTCTAATTTACATTGTCCAATAAAAATGCTTTCTAATCTTTTCTTGGACTCTTTTCTTTCTGCAACCTTTTTAAAAATGTCCAGGAATTTACAGGTTTTCACCCTTTGAGTTGTTGTATGGGCACAGGGTGAGGGTACCTCTAGATTTGATTCATGATGAGTAGGAGGGTGAGTATGAAACCCACAAGGTGTCTGTTGCAGCATATGTCCTAAACCTCAGGACAAGGCTCAGGGAGCTCATGGGCTTGGCCCAGGAGAACCTGGAAGAAGACCAACAGCAGAAAAAAGTCTGGTATGACAGGAATGCCTGAGCTAGAGAGTATGCTGTAGGGCAGCAGGTAATGGTTCTCATTCCTGTCAGACACAACAAGCTGAGGCAGCCTAGGAAGGACCCTACAATGTAGTAAGGAAGGTCAGTGATGTCAACTACATGGTAGAACTACTAGGCAGGAAGCACAGGCACAAACTGTATCATGTTAACATGATGAAATCTTACCATGATAGGGGGGCCCTTGTGCTGAGTATTTGCAGTGGATGGCAGGAGAAGTCAGAGGGGGATCTGGTGACTGATCTCCTCAGTGAGGCTCAGACTGACACCTCAGTGGAAGGGGTAGCAATGTCCCAGCAACTATCCCCTACCCAAGATCAAGAAATCCGAGCAGTGTTACAGGAATTTGGGGACATGTTCAATGGGAAACCACTTAGGACAGCACCATGTGGATACAGGACCCAAAAGGCCTATTAAGCAGGCTCCTTATAGGGTACCTGAGAGAGTCATACAGACTCTTAGGGAAGAGATACAGGAGATGTTGGAAATATTGGTAATTCAGGAGTCCAGCAGTCCCTGGGCCTCTCTAGTGGTGCTGGTGCCAAAGAAGGATAGCAGCACCAGGTTCTGTGTGGACTACAGGAAATTAAATAGTCACACAAAATCAGATGCTTATCCCATGCCTAGGACATATGAAGCACTAGAGCAGCTGAGTAGGGCTAAGTACCTTACCACCATTGATCTTACCAAGGGTTACTGGCAGGTGCCCTTGACTCCTAGTGCTAGAGAGAGGTCAGCCTTTGTGATTCCTTTTGGCTTGTATGCCTTCACAAAGATGCCCTTTGGGGTGAAAAATGCTCCAGTGACCTTCCAGATACTGGTAGATCATATCCTAGCAGGAGCAGGAGATTTTGCCCTTGCTTACCTAGATGATATTGCCATCTGCAGCCATTCATGGCAAGGGAAACTTCAGCATGTCATGGAGGTGCTGGGCAGACTACAGAGGGCAGGGTTGACCATTAAGCCCAGCAAATGTCAGGTGGCTATGGCAGAGATCTCCTACCTGGGACATAGAGTGGGGAGTTGTAAGATCAGGCTAGAACCTACCAAAGTGGAAGCCATTCATGCATGGCCTGCACCAGTTACCAAAAAAAGCAGGCGAGGGCATTCTTAGGAATAGCAGAGTACTACAGAAAGTTTGTCACCAGGTATAGTACCATAGCTGCTCCCCTCACAGACCAGACAAGGAAAAACAGGCCAGCTAAAGTAGGGTGGACCCAAGCATGTGCGCAGGCATTCCAGAAGCTAAAAAGAGCTTTGGGAGGACACCCTGTGTTAGTCCAGATCATAGCAAATCATTAGTTGTGCAGGTGGATGCTTCAAATCATTGGGTAGGGACTATACTTAGCCAGGTTTCTTCAGAGGGAGAAGAGCACCCAGTGGTTTATCTCAGTCATAGGCTCCAACCCTGGGAGTAATGCTATGTAGCTGTAGAAAACAAATGCCTAGCCATAGCATGGGCACTGCAGAAACTTCAGCCTTATCTGTATGGAAGGACATTCACTGTAGATGCATAACACAATTCCTTAACATGGCTACATCGAGCCAGCCAGCAAAATACCACATTACTAAGGTGGAGCCTCGGGTTGCAAGCATATGATATGACAGTGCAACACCACAGTGGGGTTAGCAAAGCCAACGCAGATGGGCTCTCAAGATAGGGAATGGGTAACGTATCTCCAAATAGGCCCACCCCTCTCAGGCAACATTTCTCAGGGGTCACTTGAAAAACTAGCTTAGTTGTTAGGGGGGAGAACTGTGATGCTGCCAGCCCAGCTATCTGAAATTTCATAAATAATCAGATCCCATTTGTGAATATTAATATGATCTATAAGCTTGTCTTATAAATGTAAGAGAACTATATGGTATGTGGATATTAAAGTACTGGTACAGAAGTGTGTGTTGAACTGTATGTTATGTACTGAGCTTCAAGAATGTAACCACAGTGTGCCCTACTGGGAAAGAACATAGTTAACTTACAAACTCTAAAAAAATAAGTTAAAAGTGTTTTACGATGTGCTATAAAAGCTAGTTTCAAGGCAGCAAGGAGACAGGATGTCTAGAGCTAGGAGTTTCTTTATATTGTCTTGAAACAGAAATAAGTACTAGGTTTAAAACAACTGTTAGCCTGTGAACTGAAGGCAGGAGACAAATAATGATGTCATCCAGCTAACCCAGCAGTAATGTTCTGATATTAATTTGGGAACTGTCTCAGAGACTGTGCATTTTGTTTTTGTCTTTGGACCTGGAAACATACATCTTCATCACTTCTGAAGAAAGATACCCATACAGTTTAAGCAGTAGGAGCAACCGGTCTAATAAAGAATTTACAGTCATGTTTAAATATGCTACAATTACATGTAATCCCATATGAATTACAGGAGGCGGAAATTCCAGGCACATTGTGGTTGCAGAGAAAATCAGTATTAGCTAACATCAAAGACTGAAGCAATGCTAATTTCAGTAACATTTATTGTACCCTACTTAGGAAATGGTCCCATTCACATCATGGTACTAGAAACCCAAAATTATTGGAGAAATTAAACCCAGAGTGAAAATGTAACAGTATGGCTCATTCTGGCATACTGAAATAACATAAGTAAGGTGGATAAATAATGCATTTATTGAAATAAAACATTAAGCTTAAACACAGATTTTTTTGTGTGCTTTTAAAAGGCCATCCTTAAAAGATGGCATGTAAAGTACCCCTATAGAACATCTCCTACAGAAAGGCTTTACTGAGACCAATGACTGGTGTCAGAACTACGACCCTAAGCTCAAAGCCAAAAAATGTGTCGTCATCCCCTTTGGGGAAAAACCCAGTACTCATGAATTACCACATCAATTGTAGTCTACTGAACACAGAAGACATTATAAGAGATCTGGGAACACAGGTTGACAGCAACCTCTCCTTTGACCATCACATTGCCACTGTGGTTAGAAAGTCCTTCGATGTGGCACATCTCATTACTAGAGGTTTTGCATCCAGGAAGAAAGAGGTCATTGTCTGCCTCTACTCTTCCCTCATTAGGCCAATCATCAAGTACAATGCCCCATTTGCATGTACCTCACTAGACACCTGCAACAACTGGAGAGGACGAAAAAGTACCTCACAAAGAGGATCCTATGCCTTAAACATTTGTCCTATATGGACAGACTCAAAAAACTCCAACTATTCTCTGTCTCATATCACCTACTTAGAGGCGATCTCTGCTTGACTTACAAAGCCATGTCTGACCCAGCTCTGTTAGAAATGCTACATCTAAAGAAATCCCAAACTCTCCACACCACATGCTACAGAGACCAAAACCTCATTACCACAATCAACAGAACATGGTGGAGGGACAGGTTCATAACCCAGAGACTGCCCATGCTATGGAATAGACTTCCCATACATGTCAAACAGAGCACCTCACTGGCCCTCTTCAAGAGAAATCTTGATGAGTTAATGGGAAATAGAAAATTCACCCCAGGGATCACTCCAGTGGCTCTACTCGACAGAGGCATTGGGAACTAAGGTTGGGTGGCACAATGCCAGGGTAATCGTATGGGCTAGGCTTGTAAAGGCTCCAGGGCCATTAGCCTAGTACACACCTATGAACCTATGAACCTATGAACAACAGCGTTGCCAAATCAAGGATGATGGTTGATTTTAAAGGACTTGAGCAAGATAACAAATAAAGGTCTACCAGATCTTTCTTGTCAGCTCTTGCAATAAATAGCTGCCCCTCACTCAGTACTCCTAAGGGCTTTGTTTGGAAATGGGCAAATAGCAGGTGTTATAGTAGCTAGGTCCCAGGTTATGCAAGGTGTGCAAATTAAGAATATGAATCTTAAAAGCAAGCATGGCAATGACTGGCATTCAGCACCATATCACTGATGATAAGTAACAAACAGATGCTCCTCCAACAATCTAGCCTATACGTTTTGTATCCACTGCAGTCTAGCCAGATACCCATGTGTTAGGCCAAGGTTTAGAGCATGACAAAGGTTTGAGTGAGATATCAGTGGATGAATTACTGTCATAATGTCCCAAAATGGAACCATAGTCTAGAATAGTCATTATGTTTAAAATGTTATTTAGATTAGTTTATGGGAGCTGGTTATTGGTCTTCATATGTGAGCATGTCCTCAAGAATCACCCCCATATTTTAAATATTAGGTATAGGAGATGAAAACATGGGGCACACTGACTAACAGTCTGGTATTAGATATGCTCTGGATAGTGTCACAAAGACCTGACTGCTAAAGAAATGGAAAAAAAAACATAAAAATAACATGAAAAGAATACTGATCATCCCATGAAAAGAGAGGGAATGCCATGGAATCAATGCATATAGCTGGAAAAGGTGTTTAAATACTCTAACTTGTTTGGCTCATAAGTGAATGTTAAAAGAGTAAAACATGGACATACAAAGTTTTATAGACAACTATAGAAGTAAAGGACTGCTTGTGCCTTGTTAGAGTGAATAAAATGTGACAAGAATTAATGTGTTAATCTTCAAGGAGCCATTGCAGAACCACTGTATGTGTGCAAATATTTTTAGTGCTTTAATATTTCATTGTTTACTTTATTTCTTTCTGATTTTTTGATTGGAATGTTAATATAAGTACTTAAAACCAATAACCCCAGACAAGGAAATCAGTATATTAATTCTAATCCGTATATAAACAAAGAAGGCAGGAAAGAAAAATGTGATGAATGGAAGCATGAGCTAGAAGCACTTTGAGACATTGTGTGCTTTAGCTTTAATTGCCTTGTTGTCATTCATTGAATTATGGGGTCTAGACAGTTTTCAAGTATAACAGTCTTACACAGACTTTAGACAAAATAAGAGGCAGACATGAATGTCTTCAGTATAGGACTGATAACAAATCCATCCTCTTAGTAATCTCTCCATAAGTGGCAACATAAGTACTAACAACCAGTATCACTGGATTCTGTGATACCGTGAATTCCTGTAAGTGATTGCCTGAGGAATTAATCACCACGACTAACTGTTTGTATCCCAAAAGGTAGGAGTCAAGCCATTTGTGAATGATGTCCAAGAGACCACAGCATAATTGCAAGAACTCAAATAGGATGCCATGGTCCATGGTAAAAACAGCAGTTCAGAAATCAAGGATGACCAGATGGAATACAACTGTTGATCCCATGACATGAGGTGATAAAGAAATGTGATAAGGGGTGACTCAGTACTGTGCTTAGATTTAAAATTAGATGGATTGGACATGATCCTGCATGGGTATTGATGGTTTACAAATCTCTATGATTCACCAGTCCAGTTATTAGGTGACCATTCTGGTGGAATACACAACCTTAAATGAACCTGGTGATGGTCAGTCCAAAAAAATGGTTCCACTAACAAATTACTGGTCTGCAAATTGTACATGAAGTCAAGAACATGAACAAATATATGAACAGCAGTGGTAACAAGCTAAATGCAGGTGGAAATTCTTTAAAGGCTGGGAAGTACTGTGCTTAGTTACTTTGACTCAGCTTTGACCCAAATGCTAAAATCACCCATGATTAAACATCTGAAACATTCATGCATAAGGTCATTGAGGATATCAGGGAACTCTTGCACAAATGTTCCTGGATATCTGAATGGAAGATGGTACACCAGAATAAAGCCATTCTTGCTTTAGGGAAGTATTCCTTCACAAATTACAGTATATTTTTCAGTGATCACATCTAACATTGTTTCTTGTAACTAGAAATCCTTTGGCACCTTGAGAAACATTTCTTATAGTCAGTCATCAGTTAAAATGCAAATAACTTCCCCAGGAAACTGCTTTTTAGTGGAAAAAGTATGTAAAATCAAAGAATAATAATCCTTCACAGTGGAACACATGCTTACTTTGTATGTTAAGGAAGAAGAAAAAATGGGCCCTTGATATATAAACATATTCTAATATTGTTAACAAATGTATGCTCAGTTATATTACTTGACATTTAAATAGCCACTATTCATAAAGCCAGAGCTCCTTATGATTAAACTTGCCAATAACAAAAAAGACAAGAAACTTTATTATTGTTAAAATTAATTTATAGATGGAAGTTACTAGCCTTGTTGGACAGCTTGATCATAATAATACCAGGAGCAGTACCCTTTGAATATGTCCAACATCTTTAATGATTGTTCTACAAGTATTTCTGGGAATCTTCATCATAACAGCAAGTATTGCAGACAGACACTTGTTTCTGTCTGCCCTCTTACTTAGTAAGGTTAATATAATTTACTGTATGGGCACTGATGGGATTGCTGGTATTCCGATTTGTAACAGTAGGTATACTTTATCACTTTGGAAGAAAAATGCTACGTAATGTTGCAAAAGCAAATAGTGGAAATGTTTTAACATTTGCATTATAAGCTTACTGAAACAAAATATGTATTCTATGCTAATGAACAATTTGGCATGGATTTGTTGCTGGGTGTTTACACCTTTAGCAGTCAATTTTTAATACTATCAGTTTTGCTACTGATGATGGGCTAACAGTTTGAGTTCTTTATAAGGCTTTGATGAAAACATTTGATCTGCTCTTCTGTGAAATAATAGATTACTTATTTACAACAACATAAGTCTCTGTATTACAAGATCTGTATTAAGATCGTTGGACAACAGAGTCCAAAAAGGTAAACCTTGGATGTTCTGTCCAGCTGTTACTTCTGGAGTTCCTCAGGGCTCTGTCAACACCCATTTTAATTAACTACATTTCCTGACTTTTCCAAAGATCTTATACTACTGGTTTTCCAAGTCAGATGACAGTAGTAAAGTTAGTGTTGTGTCCTCTTTTAATCGATAAAACATTTCATAATGATATGTTAATGGCAATGTTTGGAGTGGATTCACAAACTAATTCAATAACCATTGGTATTCATCTTTATCCTATATGGTATCCCTCAATCGTATAACTAACTGGATCTGTTATTACCCATTTAAAACCTCAATTGTTAAATGAGCTCCCTGTAGCTTTCAGACAATTCAGTGATTTTTTTTTTTGCCCAATGTAAAACTTCATAAAATCACTAGCTTTGTGGATCACAAGTTCAGTTTTTAGTATTAGGTACTCTTTATTCTTTGATGATGCCAGGGGATCTTCTTGGGCTAGGCTTATATAGGCTCCAGGGCCATTAGCCTAGTACACACCTATGAACCTATGATGGTCTTCTGGACTGGATGCAGTTTATATTTATTATGATATGATATCCAAGGAGGTATAAATTCAAGAATTCCCCTGGGAGATATCAAACTTTGGTGAAAACCAGATTGCTATGGCACTACTGATTATATTCTGTTAAGGTTAATATAAATCAAGGAGATCCTTATGGATAGGTGTAGCAAGATAAGGACCATCTTACAGTGTAAGAACATTCAAACATAATGTGTGATACAATCTCTTGACTATTGAGCGATAGATGGAAAAGACAAAAACAGTAATTTTCCCTTTTTTAGTTGTACTGCAGTTTAAGTGAAAACACATCAGTGAAACTCTGGTACTTTTAGGAAACACTACTGACAAAAGTTTGATATAACATCAAAATAGTACATATGCAACCATTTATGCCTATGAAATCTTGTCAGTACTAAACATTTAGTGATGTCAAGAAAAGCATTTTTCATAGTTGAATTCAGTTCATTTGGATGCACAGTTTGTAAACAAATGTTTTCAATTTGGCTGTTTAGATAAGTTTTTTCCCCTGCTGAGTGTGAGCCCAGCAAATTTGTCAAATAGCACATGTCTGCCTGTTTATGAAAGCTTTGAGTTGATATTCAGTTCCTAAATGACCAGTTTATTGGAGCACATGCCATCAAAATAAAATGCAATGCAGCTAAAAGACACATGCAGTACAAAAATCATGCTCATGGACCACACAAGAGCAATTACATGCTGAGTCCCATTCTGCAACCAGTATCAGTAATTTAAACACAAGCGTGTCTAGAAAGCACCACAATCTCAATACAAGAAAAAACAGAGAAATGAAGGCAAATAGTGATGCTTATTTGTAAAATATATAGAGCTGAAAAACTCTTAAACCAGTCACTAAGTAATCAAAATCTGATTTTTCAAACTGCATTTCTACACAGATACCTGCAATTCTTTATAGTCTAACAAGCCTTTATTAAATAAGAAATTAATCTCAGAAACAATAAAATTCAACAGAAAACAAAGTGGACTTGAGCTCCTTAGCATGTTAAGAACGGCTCTGCTAGTCTTGGAGTAGTATCATTATGATAAAACATTGATGTAAACATATTAATAGACAATCAGAAATTAGTTTCAAAACCTAAGTTTTTTTTTGCTAACTCTTCTGCTAAGCAGTGAGGTTATTTGTAGTGACCTCAGCAGATATCTGGCTAGAAAAAAATAAAAACTATCCACCAAAGGCAACTGTTACTGCTTAATTTATTTAATTATGTATTTTACAGACCATTTGCCTTAGAAGGGCCCATTTCAGGGCAACCAGGAAGGAATACTCCACAGCACAGTGTGCGTACGCCACAGGCATGATAAGCACAGAAGTATGCAGTGTGGTGGGAGTGCCTTAGAGTTCTTGATCGTGAAGTAATATTAGTACTATGCACATGCCACATGCCTTACCATGCTTATAAAATGGACAGCTGTATTTTTAAGTTTACATTTTGTAGTTTCTGATAGTCCAGATTGATAGCTTAGAGGTTAAGGCACAGGATTACCAACTGGTAGACCTGGGTTCAAAATCTGGTTTGGGCACAACTGGGTAAGAGCAGTATATGCAAAGAGGAATGGTCTGACAATCTATTTCCATAATATGTCACAAAAGCTCTATGGGGCCTACCCATAGAGTTGCTATATAAGTCGATTTTGAATCAAGGTCATCTAACTTAGTTTGTGATAATTATTTTCATAATATGTTTTAATGTAGAATATGGCCACTGCTGATTTTAACTAGATGATTGCTGTATAGGACTAGAACATCTCTACTGTGTGAATTTTTATGGAAGTCATTTAATGGATCCCTGTGTAAAACCTGGGCTCTTCAACAGTCCAGTTTATAAACAGCCTTTAAACCTTTATACAATACCTCAACTGACTTCTGAGAGGTAAATGATTCCAGATGAGGAGACTTGCATATCAGAACCATAGTACTTCAGAAACATATATACTGTTTTCCTGGTAGCAGAGCATCAAAGAATATTTACAAGAGTAATGGTTCTGATGACAACTCCAAGAACTATATGGCACAGATATTAAGGCAGTAATGCACTCCCATATTATTTTTCACATTAATTTAGATATTATGTTTGTTTCATCCTAAAATACATTCACAACAATAATAATCCTTTTAGTGGCAATACCAAAGAACTGAGAAAATGTATGGCAGCAGTAATGCCTCCAAATCTTTAGTTTTCCTTAGTTGGTTTAGCTGATGGTATACCTGGTACCTTTATTTAATTAGGTTTTCCATGATAACATTGCTGGGTTTTATTTCTATTTTAATATGCATTTATGATCATAAACTGCTTTATGTTTGTGTTCTGCATTTTCAAATGTATTTCTTTGGACAATGTCTGTCAAAACGTTTCTGCTGTATTCTTGTGGATGGGTTGATAGTAAGACTCTAAGTTTGGAGTGGAAATTTTCTTTTGCTATGGAGACTGTTTTTGCTTCATGTTACTCACTTCCTGTCTCTTTCCACACTGCTTCATTTCCTCTTTTTGTAGTTTATGCTTATACTTTTAACAGGAAGTCATTATTATTTTTTTGTTTTGGTGGTCTTTTACATTTCTTGATGAGGTAATGCAGTTTTGAGGGTTTTTTTAGTGCTTTTATTACTGTAAAGTATATACAACTTGTATCACAGTACTGATTCCTGACAGTTTTGCACAAACCAGCCAAATGGTAGATTCTATACTAGGAAGGAGGGTTTTATTGAGCAACAACAGAAATGGGAGCAGAGAAACAAATGGGAGAAACAAGTATATTACAAACTCGGCAACAGACGAAAATACAACATATCATCTATTTTGAATGGCAATACAAGGAAGGACTTTAAAAACTAGTTGACACATGATTTAACATTTTCTATAAGTCATGTACCTCTAGATGATGAACAGATTAGTCTACAATAGAGACTCAAAAGTTTTGAAAATAAACTGAAAAAAATTAAAGTCACTACAGGTTGAAAATGCCTATTTGAAGGAATATTTAGTACAATCAAAAATACCAAAGGGACTGAGATTGTAAAAGTTCCCCTTTGGAGTTTTTTATGGATCCAATGAATATTTTAGTCTTATTGAGATGTTTAAAAGGAATGGCACTGAAGTGAAACCATTTTTTCTAAAATTTAATACTGAAAGAATTGCTGTGTTTATGAAAGGGGTTACAACACTAGAACAGGCTTACAACTGATTTATTATTTCTTGAATATGAAAACAAGTTTAATAACATCTTTTTGTATGTAGACAAACATGTTGCTCAAGTGATAAAACAGAAAGAGAAAAAGTTACAGATGTACAGTAATGATTACAGAGATGGGAAGGCATACACCCTTAATAACAATGTAGGGTTGTACGAAGGTAGACATAGTGACAATGTAGATCAAGTGACAGAGCTTATACCTGAGGTAGAAGAAGAGAACCTTAATGACTATGATTATTTTTTAGAGGTTGAGGAGACTGGTGATTGGAACCAGTGGGTTGTGGATTCTCCAAAACCCAGAAGATTGGAGAGAATGCAGAATATGAGTGAAAGAGTGCATTTTTTACCTCTGGCCCAACAGAGAACATGAGGGAGGGGGAGAGTGAGTTACAGAGGGAGAGGACAGAACACCAAGTAGTACGACAACAGATAGAGGACAACAGACTAGAGTTTATAGAAAGGAAATATGATGGAAGAATGTTAAACCAGAATGGTTTTAATATCTTCAACTTCACAGAGAAGGAGATTAACAACACTTACTTTAACCTGTTTGAAGAGGGTTTTAAGTTTATTCTAAAACACAAAGGGAACATAGCAGAAAACATCATTAACTTAAAACTGTTCACTAGAAAGTCGAACCTTTCCTTTTTGAACAGAGACACAGTGAATCTGACGACATCAGTCATTTAGAAAGAAGACTACTTACAACCCCCATGCCGTAAGGCACTACAGATCTTTGAAAAAGCCTGTGAGGGGGACCTTTATACATTATATGGGAAAAAGATGAGAAGTTCCCAGAATCTAACTAATGAGGAACAGTAAATGTAGAAAAATGAGCAAAGTACCTGGCTAAATCTAGTGTAAAGCACAGCCGTAATTGAGAAATTCCAGAAATCACAGCAAAACACCATAACACATAGCTCGGGCCAAAAATATTTAATTGGAAGTAGTAAAACTGTAATAAGCACTTTCACAATAAAATTGCTTCATCAGACTGCCATTAACAAAATACACCAAATAGATATAGTACTGAACAGCCTATCAGCCCTATCCAATTAATAATAGCCAATGAAATCTTACAGTTAATCAAGCCATGTAAAAGCATCATCACTCATTTAAAAAAATACATATAATAACAAAAAAAAAATAAAAGGTAAAAAAATAAGAAAAGGTGGGGGGGGGGAATAACCCACTTATAAATCAATGCTTCAGCCTACATGCCTGTAGGAAAGGTTTCAATGTAACTGCATCATTTATTCCTGGTATTCTAAAAGCCCCAACCTGAAGAATCCACTTCTGTTCAACCGACTATGTCACCCCCTCTGATATTGTCAGTAACCACTTCTAGCATAAAAAATCAAACATGTTGTGGACCAAATTCTGCAACTTTTTTGCTAAGGCACTGCTTTCTTTCCCATTCCTAATATTGCTAATATGTTCTAAAATAAGCTCTTTAAAATAGAGCGATTAGCCTTTCTGATATAATACACATGGCAGAACATACAGTAGCTAAAATAGACTACATTGTGGGTCCTGCAATCAGCACAGAACTTACACTCTATTTGGAAACCTCGCTAGGGTAACTATAGCTGGGTCCCACATGTATGTGACTACATGCAGAGCATCCCCTACAGGAATAAGTCCCAATTCTCTGTGAATCAACAAAAGTGCCATATTTATAAGGTCTATATCAAAGTTGTCTCTTTAGTGATAAATTATTCCTAAAGGTAAAGAGGGGCTTATCTCCAACTATTTCCCTGGGCTGATCTGACACTTGTAATATATTCCAGTTTTTCTTAAATATATCACAGAAAACACTGACATCATTGGAGTATGTCAGTTGAATTCTGATATCATTGTAGTCAGTACTCTGACTCTTATTCTGAGTATTCACTACATCAGAACAATAGGGTCTACCCTTAGAGTCTCACTCTTTAAGACACTGATCAATACAGTCATCCAAGTCTCTCACTGTATAACCCCTAAATAGAAACTCCCTTTTAAGTTGCTGTAAGGCTACCCTCATCTGGGTATTCTCACTATGTAGCCTCATTATTCTCAGAACCTGCCCCCTTACCACGTTCCTGGCAACATGTCTAGGATGCATACTATTTTTGTGTAAGAGGGCATTCTTACGTGTAGGTTTCCTATATAAACTGGTACTCACAGATCCAAGATCTGTCTTCCTAACAGTCACATCAAGAAAATGTATTTGTTCTCTTGAGTACAGACAAGTGAATCTCAAAAAATATGTTGTATTCTGCAGATATTCCACAAACTCATGAAGTAGTTGGAGTGACCCTCCCCATAGAAAAAATATATCATCCACAAACCTGGTGTACCAGATGACATAACTGGAGAAATCATTATTAAGCAGCACTTGTGTTTCTTCCCATTGAGCAAGAACTAAGTTGGCATAGCTATTGGCACATGCTGTGCCTATAGCTATGCTAACGTTCTGAAGATAGAACTCATCTTTGAACAAAAAATATATTATTCTCTAAAATGATGTCCAAAAGGATACAGATTAAATTCACTTTGTCATTAACAAAAGCATTTCTACCCGTTAAGAATTCCCTGATATTATCTACACCCCAGGTGTTAGGGATGACTGTAAAAAGAGACTATATATCTATGGTCACAAAAATATATTCACTTTTGATACCAGTAACTTTACCATATAACACTTTCAAAAACACTTACTCACACTATCTAAAACAGGACAAAGGGTCTTCTCTATAGACATTGATAGTGGTTCAGTTGCCCACCCTACACTAGACATTATAGGTCTCATGGGTGGGTTGATCATTTCCTTATGTGTTTTGGGTAAGTCATATAGTATAGGAACTGTGGGATGCTCAACGGTAAAGCATTTAAACAAGTCTTCAGAAATAGAGCCACACATTAACAAATCAAACACTGAGAATGACACTTTCTCTGTAATTCCGAACAACTCCAACTGAAACAAGACAAACTGCTGAAATGAAGCCTGCAGATAAATTCACTTTGAATCCAACCGATAAATACTCCAAATGAAGGAAAACAACTCTGTAAAAAGCTAAAAGATATCAATTTATTTAAGCCACAAACCAATGTAGCTTTTCATCGGCAATTTTTCACCAGCTTCTTCAGAAATTTAAAATATCACGCCACTAACGTGGTGTACTTTAATATTCTTTAAAATGACATGTGATCAACACACCCTCTTTCATTCAAGTGTAAAAGTGCAAGTAAAACATTTGGTTAAAATCTAATATATTCTAATATAACATATACCAATTACTTATCTGTTGTTCGTTGCTTGGAAAATCACCATTGGATACAGTAAGACCCCCCCCAGTCATTTCCAAAAATAGCAACATTAAAGCGGCAAACATTCAAACTACTATTGGTTAAAATACTAAATTATTAAAGTGAATTGTTAATTCCACTTAAAAATAAACTCTTCAACTTACTAAAACAAACTAACTGATACACAACTACATAAAGTAAACTCAAAACTTATATCTATATCTAACCTGAACAAATGTAAATATGTAAATATGGGTATATGTGTACATATACATATACACACACACACACACACACACACACACACACACACACACACACACACACACATATATAAAATCATCTTCTCAATACAAAATTCCCATCATGTTTTACCTATCCAAACTTTTCAATTTTAATACACTGTTAATAGACAGCATGCTATTTAAACCTGGGAAATGGTAGGCTTCTAATTTTAACTGCCACATCAATTCCTTAAGTTCCAACATCAATGATTCAGGACCACCCCTATTATCCGGAAATAACTGATCTATGACCATGAAATAAAATTCATGGTCAGGGTTCTCCTTGATGTGCTTCACCAAAGCATTATCCATTTTCTCTTTCTTGATAGCATATAAATGTTCATATAGGCGCTCTTGTAACCTCTGGTCCGTTTTTCCTACATAATATACAGGACACAACGAACATTTGGCCAGATAAACCACATGTCCAGTTGAACAATTAAATCTCTCCTTGATGTTACCTGAACAATGTAAATATGTAAATATGGGTATATGTGTACATATACATATACACACACACACACACACACACACACACACACACACACACACACACACACACACACACACACACATATATAAAATCATCTTCTCAATACAAAATTCCCATCATGTTCTACCTATCCAAACTTTTCAATTTTAATACACTGTTAATAGACAGCATGCTATTTAAACCTGGGAAATGGTAGGCTTCTAATTTTAACTGCCACATCAATTCCTTAAGTTCCAACATCAATGATTCAGGACCACCCCTATTATCCGGAAATAACTGATCTATGACCATGAAATAAAATTCATGGTCAGGGTTCTCCTTGATGTGCTTCACCAAAGCATTATCCATTTTCTCTTTCTTGATAGCATATAAATGTTCATATAGGCGCTCTTGTAACCTCTGGTCTGCTTTTCCTACATAATATACAGGACACAACGAACATTTGGCCAGATAAACCACATGTCCAGTTGAACAATTAAATCTCTCCTTGATGTTATATTTGATATCTCTAATCGTGAAATAGGTGTCTGCTTTAATAAACTGGCAATATTTATACATACTGCATTTATACATGCCAGTTCTAGCTATAAGGCTCTTAGGTTTCATTTCCAGGATGTTCTTAATATTAGGGCCTCTCCTAAAGATAACTTTAGGATAGGATCCTAACTGGGAAAAGCCTAGATATTCTGAAGTAAGTAGACACCAATTCTTCTTAATGATTGAAACTATTTCTCTCACATCCATATTAAAAGTAGTGATGAAACTGCATGCGTAGATACTACTGGTATAAATGTTTTGTGGAAACGAAGTAGGTTCTACAGTAGAATGGCTCAAGATGGGAAGAAATAAGCCATTTTCCCTTTTAGAACAAACCTCATTGCACATTTCCATAATGAGGCTCTCTGGATAGCCCCTATTGGCAAAAAGGTTTTGAATAAAATGGCATTCCTCTTGGAAATCACTTTCTCTCGACACCATTCTAGCCGCCCTGACCAACTGGCCTTTGACTATCGATTTCTTTTGATGGAGTGGGTGATTATTGTTGAAGTGCAAATAGGAGTTTGAGAATGTGGTCTTTCGATGTATTTTGGCTAAAAAAAACCCCTGGAATGTATCCATAAACAAGTCCACATCTAAATATGCAATCCTTTCCTTTGAAAAATTTGAAGTAAATTTCAAAAATTCGGTGGAGTTGTTAAAACTTTGAACTAGGGAATCTGCCACTTCCTTGTCCCCTTTTAAGATGATAAAAATGTCATCTAAAAATCGGGTATATAGTAAAGCTTTTTCTTGTATTATGGCATTAGGAAAAACAAATTCCTTCTCCCAGAAAGCCATCACCAAATTGGCCACACTGGCACCACAATGAGATCCCATAGGTACCCCTATCAGTTGGTGAAACCATCGGTTGTTGAATGAAAAGAAATTACATGTTAGAATGATATCCAAGAGTTTTCTAACCATCATAATTTCTTTGGTTGGTGCTTTTTAGGTAATCATGATTGCTTGGATCCATTCCACCACCACATCATGAGGGATAGATGAATATAGATATATCACATCGACAGTTAGAAAGTGGCTATCTGTACTGAATGGAATTGTACCAACTTTAGCCAGAAATGACCATGAATCCTTCAAAATGTGGGCTTCACTGGATACATATTTCTTAAGGATTGTATCCACCACCTTAGCCGCAGCATATGTCATGCTACCTTTTGCACTAACCAATTGATGCATAGGAGGATCCTGGATGTTTTTACGGATCTTTGGATTACCGAAAAGAACTGGTATTTTTGGATTAGATGTAAAGATGAAATTAAAAACATCCAGATCGATGACCTCATTGATGAACATGTTATCAAAATAGGAACGAACCTGAGCTATATTTATATTTAGCTCATTTCTAGATATCTCTCTATACGTATCAGAGGCCAAGGTAGCTGACATTCTGTTGGTATAATCATCAATCTCCATTGCCACCAAACCACCCCCTTTATCTGGCTGCATAACTCTAACTATAGAGTTGCATACTAGATCCAGTAAAGAGTTCTCCTTTTTAGTGGTGCTGTGATGGACAGCACATCTGGAATAAAGTCAAAAACGGATATCCAAATCACACAGCTGTTCAAAAATACTCAAGGAGGGGTGTAAGGGGGGATTATAAGTACTAGATATGTAAAAATATTTATTCAGGGTAGACTGATCCCCTAGCAGCAGATGTAAATTTAGCTTTCTCACAAAAAGCTTTAAATCTAATATGGTTTTGGCCACACAAGCCCTCCGGGTTGGAACAAAAGATAAACTCTTGGCCAAAAAGTCAACCAATGGTTGTGAAAAAACAAAATTGGAATAATTGAAGATTTTAAAATCCTTCCCTGTATTAAATATTATCTCATATGGTGGATGATCAACAGATGTAAAATCATTCGTAATCTTGGTTAATTCCTCCTGGTCCAGTGTCTGTTCCTGTTCTTCTGGTTCGGTGACTGCTGTGGTGGCAAGGCTGGGTTCTGAAAATTTGCCCTCTCAGATTCATGTGGGGGGTTAGTTGACTTAGATTGTAGGGCTAAGTGGACACTCCTTCTGATCTGATTTTCTTGATCTGGCCCTCCAGGTGGTAATTTGAGGGCCTCATCCTGATCTTGATTAAATAACTTGGAAACGGGCTCTTGGTTTCCACTCGGGTTATCAGACACTCGAGAGGAAAACCCCTTATAATTATCTTGGGATTTAGGGGGCTTAGGATAAGCCACCTCATCCTTATAAGCTTTAATATCTCTTTGAAGTTTCTTAATTTTAGTGGTAGTAATTTTAGAAATGTGTTGATCAATACTCGTATAGATCCGGTCGTAATCATATCTATACCTCAGGAAGTTTACATCCTGCTTGATTACCTCATCCAATTCAGTTATCTCTTCTGTCAGGGTCTTGACTGCCTCCTGATAGTGTTTACTAACTAAGTTGAGAGGTTCTGACCCATGCCTGTCGAAAAGTAAAAGGAGTTCCTTCTGAAAGGTAGAACCATCCTCTAACCCTGTTGGGTACTGCTAGGAACAAAGGCTCTTAGTTACTATTTTGGAGCACTGGCATTCACCAAAATAGGCGACCTCCAGTTGTAGTTTCCTGAGTTTAATAAGTTTTCGATCAAAGGCATTTAGTTTATTAGGCAAATCTGTGCCTTTTACGAGGCTTGGGTTAGATCCAATGTTGTCCTTAGAGTTGTAAAGTGGAAATGGACGTTTTAACCATTGATTTAAATTAGGCTGTATTCCACCTTGGTCCATCCCTGCTGAGCTTGCAACATTGATGGTAACTGTATCCCTTTGTTTGTTCTGGCTCGGTTCAACAGGATTAACTGTTGCTCCTGCCCCTTCTCCATTATATCTATATTGCGGTAAGCTGTTGTTTACGTTATCAACAAATCTGCCAGCTTCTGTTGCTGCAAGAAGAAACTCCTGAGACCCAACCGGCTCGTCATTTGAGGGCTGTGTTGAAATAAAACAGGAACCTGTCATGGTCTGCGAGGATCAGATAATGTCATCAACTTGCTGGGATAGTGTATCAACCTTCTGAGTTAGTAGGTTGATTAAAAGAGTTAAATCCCCCGCTTCCGTATTTGGCATAGCTTCTGGTGTTGTGATCGACATTGCTTCAGAACAAAAAACCACTGAACGACTCCAACTGAAAGAAGACAAACTGCTGAAATGAAGCCTGCAGATAAATTCACCTCGAATCCAACCGATAAATACTCCAAATGAAGGAAAACAACGCTGTAAAAAGCTAGAAGATATCAATTTATTTAAGCCACAAACCAATGTAGCTTTTCGTCGGCAATTTTTCACCAACTTCTTCAGAAATTTAAAATATCACGCCACTAACGTGGTGTACTTTGATATTCTTTAAAATGACATGTGATCAACACACCCTCTTTCATCCAAGTGTAAAAGTGCAGGGTAAAACATTTGGTTAAAATATAATATATTCTAATATAACATATACCAATTATTTAACTGTTGTTCGCTGCTTGGAAAATCACTGTTGGATACAATAAGACCCCCCCCCCCCCGGTCATTTCCAAAAATAGCAACATTAAAGCGGCAAATTATTAAAGTGAATTGTTAATTCCACTTAAAAATAAACTCTTCAGCTTACTAAAACAAACTAACTGATACACAACTACATAAAGTAAACTCAAAACTTATATCTATATCTAACCCGAACAAATGTAAATATGTAAATATGTGTCCATGTGTACATATACATATATGCACACACACACATATATAGGTAAAAACTATATATATACATGCATATATATATATATATATATATATATATATATATATATATATATATATATACATATACATATATATATATATATATATATATATATATATATATATGTATATATACATATACATATATACACATATATATATATATATATATATATATATATATATATATATAAAATCATCTTCTCAATACAAAATTCCCATCATGTTCTACCTCTCCAAACTTCTCAGTTTTAATACACTGTTAATAGACAGCATGCTATTTAAACCTGGGAAATGGCAGGCTTCTAATTTTAACTGCCACATCAATTTCTTAAGTTCCAACATCAATGATTCAGGACCACCCCATTATCCGGAAATAACTGATCTATGACCATGAAATAAAATTCATGGTCAGGGTTCTCCTTGATGTGCTTTGCCAAAGCATTATCCATTTTCTCTTTCTTGATTGCATATAAATGTTCATACAGGCGCTCTTGTAACCTCCAGTCCATTCTGCCTACATAATATACAGGACACAATGAACATTTGGCCAGATAAACCACATGTCCACTTGAACAATTAAATCTCCCCTTGATGTTATATTTGATATCTCTAATCGTGAAATAGGTGCCTGCTTTAACAAAATGGCCATATAGTATAGGAACTGTGGGATGCTCAACGGTAAAGCATTTAAAGAAGTCTTCAGAAATAGAGCCACACATTAACAAATAAAACACTGAGAATGACACTTTCTCCATAATTCCACTAACAAATCCCATTGAAACCTGTAAGTAGACAGAAGAATCACTTAAATGTTGTAACATTTGTTCATAATCAAACAATATAGCTAATACAATAATCCCACCTCCTTTATTCACAGGTTGAATTTCAATAACAGAAATATCCTTAAGCTCATTCAAAGCTTCTACTTCATCTGCATTCATATTATAAAAAGCAGTATGTTGTTTAGGTCAAAATGCTTCCCTAATGTCTCTCTCACACAAATTTAAAAATGTATCAACAACTGAATTGTTTTTAGGCATATAAACGCTAGGTTTTTAAAATAAATTAATACTGTCAGTCATTTGTGGAAATTCAATTTTCAACTATAATGTCCTACAAAACATTTTAAGGTCTTTAAGCACATCTACTTTGTCAGTCTTTTTAGCTGAAATAAACGAAAGCCCTCTTCTAAGCACTGAGAGCTGTGGTGGTGTTGATTCAATAGTGGATAAGTTAAATACCATTATATTCATCTGTTCCTGGTTCTCATGACGACTTGCTGCTCCTCCATGCTCTGAATCCTTTGCACTCATCCCCTCCAAATTCTGCTCCTGGATCACCTTTTTTGGTTAATAGACAGGGGTCCTTTGAGGGAAACAGATCCCAGGTCTCCTGTACAATCTGTTGTAGCTAAAATGCTACTTTCCATGGCAACAGTAACTGTATGTGCTACCATGACAGTCCCTTCTTGCGTCCCAGCAGGCACTGGTACAGGATCTGTTGATATCACTCCTGTAGCTATGGAAACTGAAGCTTCTATTCTCCATGAATTAATACCATCCAAGTCATCCACATTAGACTGCACTACGTTTTCTCTCAGCCAAGAAAACACTGCCCCTTTCATGAGGAATGGTGACTTTTGGAGGCTTTATCTAGTGATAAATCTATTAGGGTCATGAAACCCGATAAGTGGGGAGGTGTAATGATAGTGACACACACTGATTACACTAGCAGAATGTTTAACATGCTTTTTGATGATACACATTACACAGTGGTACTGAAAAATGAGATTAACATAGCCCACAGGAAGATAGATTTATTTTTGAAAGATGCACTTTTCCAGGATACTATCATTCCATAAATGTATTATTTTTTGTTGAACAGGAACCCTATTATTCCAGCAGCATTTGGAAACCCTAAAATACATAAAAGTGTAGAGGATCTACCTTACAGGTTAATAGTCACAGCACAAGGGTCCAAAATGTACCCTTTAGCAGTATACTTAGATAGAAAGGTAAAACTTGTATTGAGAGAATATACACACATTTTAAGGGATTCCTGGAACTTTTTAGCAAAACTTGAAACCAGCTGTTCATACAATCAGGCTTACTTTTTGACAGTGGATGTACATGATCTGTTTACATGTATCCCCCACCAGGAAGGGTTGGATCTATTCAAGGAAATACTCATACAGAGCAAAATGTTCACATGGTAAGGGGTACGATTTTTGGTTGATCTTATGGAGATAGTCTTAACCAACAGTTTTATGTACTTTGAAGAGGAATACTTTAAACAGATCACTGGTGTTGCAATGGGGGCAGCATGTGCCCTCATTGTTGTTAAGCTGGGAGAAAAAGTTTATCCTGAACTCTGTATATGTCACACAATGGTTGAACTACTCAAGATTTTTGGATGATATGTTCTTTATATGGAAGAGTGACCCTACTGGAATAGTAGCATTTATGAGTTACCTAGAAGGTACTACAACATTCCTTAAGTTTACATACAATTACAAGGATGACATACATTTCCGGGATAGTCACCTTAGAATACAAAACAGGACACTGACATCTAGTATTTATAGAAAAGAAACATAGTCCAATTGTTTCCTCCATTTTGACAGTGGGCATCCAGGATACTGTAAGAGGAACCTAGTGAAAGGGGGATTTATTTGAGCAGCTAAGATGCACTCGAATGAGAAACTGTTTAAAGAAGAGTTGGGAAAATTACATCTATGTTTTTGGACAGGGAGTACCCATTGGACATGCTAACTATCCTTAGGAAGGAAGTAGAGGACAATAGAGAAAACAACTTCCCTTGTATGCTGGGCAAACCAGAACTTCTAGGTAAAATAGGTCAGAATAACACACTTGATATTCATTTAAAAGTGCCATGGTTATAAAGTATAATGAAATTAACCACAAAATAAAAAAGTTATTTCAGAGAATTGGGTAATTTTGTGAATGGATGATGAGTTGTTTCAGCATGTAGGGAGTGCCCCTGTCTTTATTCACAAAAAAGAAAAATGTGAAGGAAATATTGGAAAAGGACAGAGAGATTTAGGAAAAAAAGGGACCATCAAATGTGGTAGGTGCAATTACTTGCAATTTATTATTGCTATGGGAGATGTTATTTTGAACAACTGTTTTTGTACAAAATTTACATTTAGGAAAGGGGACTGCAACACTGTTGGTCTTATTTACTTGGGCCTCTGTAATGTTTGCCATTCATTTTACATCGGGAAAAAAGAGAGAAAATTGTCCAAAAGAATTTATGAACAGCTGTATGATATAAAGAGAGATCATCACAAGAATGCGCTATACAGACATTCTTGTGTATGTGAAGGGTTTAAAAATTTTTTTTGGCATCTTAGAAATAGTTCCGGTTATTTCCAGGGGTGGAGCCTGGGAAAATATGATAGAATATAAGGATCTCCTCTGGCAGCTTAGGTTGGATGCTATGCAAAACCCAGGTCTCAACGATCACATTTCTATTAACCTTGTGTTAAAAATGAGGGCAGCTAAGTTATGAATAGTTTTTGTTGGTCTGATGGATTATTCATGCATTTGTTTTTTTATTTTCACACATTTGCATTTGTATTTTATTGTATATACTTACATCTATATGTGAGTTTTTATGTACTATATACACTACTTGCGTTATGTGTTTTTGAACAAGCAACAATGTTTTTATGTATGTTTTTAGGATGAAATGCACTAACTATTCTGTTGATGAAAGTGTTAAAAAGTGACTCATTAATTGTTTTACCAGTTAATTGGCTAATGGATTTATTGAAGGAGTATAAGAAGGTGGCATTTTTACAGTTTTGTTAGTTCTGAAGAAGTCCTGGATTTGAAAGAAAGAGCTTAACATGAATTTTAATAAATTGATTGTATATTTCCTCTTGGCTGAATACCATGGAGTCATTTGGTTATTTATGCAGATTTAGTCAGTTGGGGTATGTATTACTGGTGCTTGTCATAGATCATTCATTTGTTGTTTTGTTTGTTTTTGCAGTATTTCTGTGTTTGATAACTTTCCCTGCTGAATGACTTTTTCAAGATGATGGCAGTTTTTTTTTGGATGTTGAAGGCCATGAGGGAGCATGGATCTATGACTGAATGTGTGATCTAGGTGTGACTGCACTTGCTGATGCACAGGTAGCCAGTTACAGGATTGCAAAATGTTCCCTTCCAATTATGCAAGCAATAATACTTGAAATAGTGGGCATTATAGGGAAATAACAGACTGCCCAGGAATATTGTCAGGCCAAAATCTACAGGTCAAGGGCTTCTCTATCTAGGGTTAGTTATTTTCCTGAACCTCCAACACTGAAGAGCATTATTGTGTTAGAAAATGGGATATCTGCTAAATTGTTATTGTTGTTGTTATTATTATTATATTTTGGTTGTTAGATGTTAGCTGCTCCTGTTTTGGTCCTTTGTTTATTGAAAATAGAATGTTCCTCCATGCATTTGGTCTTGTATTGTTGGTTTCCTGTAGTTTGCAAGGCAAGCTTCTAATTTATTCCTCTTACTGGTATTTTTGATGCTCATCCAGCTTATGTGGGGTTTGTACTGTTGCTCTGGTGATGTGGTTTAGATATCTTAACTGAAGTTTTGCTTTATTTCTTATATGTGGTCTCATTTCTCCTAAATAATTTTTTTCATTGGTTCTTCAGTGTACTAGCATGTTTCCAGTTGGAGTTGATCTCATAATTTTGGGGGATAGGAATAGAGCTGGTGGGTTTTATGGTAGTTCATATTTCTTGGCTCCATGCCACTTGGTTGAAAGTACAAAATGTTGATTCCCATCTCAACACACACTGCTTATTTAAATCAGCGTTGGGATCACACAACAGTAGGGAATGGGCAAATTCCATTTTCAACATTTTGCACTTTAAATAAAATGGCATGGAGTCATATTTCTCATATGATGTTACAAGAGAGAATCTCATTCTTGTTTGTCTTTGTCTTTTGTATCTTTTTTGTTGTTTCTTTTTTCATTGTAAAGGTTGTTTATTCTTTTTTTTTCCCCCAGTGGCATTTGTTAGTATAGTAGTAGTCTTGTTTAGAAGTCTCTGCCATTTTCTTTTTGTTTATGCCATGCATAGCTGTTATTCAACCCATATTTTTTTTGCTTGTCTTCTTTTAATGTTCGTTACTAATGACTTGAGTCACCCTTTTTTTTCATATGTTTTTGTCATGGCTTACAATGTTTGTTACGGTATTTTAAATTATTAATCAGTTATGTTCATTTTTCTGACATGGTTATTATTTAGTTTTCTGGTTAGTCCAGCTCTTAGTGATATGTTGATCTAGACTAAGTATTGTTCTTTTTGCTATTTCACCATCAGTGTAGAATGTTTTAAATAATGTTGCTAGTTTTTTCTTTACTGTGGTACAGCAGATAGTGTTGTTGACTCATAGTGAGGGGTTCTTCAGTTTGATTCTTGGCTGAAGTGCCTTCTGCTCTGAGTCTGCATGTCCTCCCTGTGTTTGTGTGAGGTATTTTGAGTGCTTTGGTTTCCTCCCATATTCCAAAGACATGCAGTAAATGGAATGGAAACTCTAAACTGGCCATAGGTGTGAGTGTGCATGTGAGTGTCTGGTAGGGAAGAACAACAGTGCCAGGGTTAGCCACCTGGTGGTATAAACATTGCCTCTAAATGATTGTCATTGTTGAAGAGCCACCCCGACCCCATGTGTAAAAATGGGAAACGGGGTTGTAAATGGATGAATTGATGGATTTAAGTTTATTCATAAGAGTTTGTGTTAAGTCCATTCTTGTAGTTAAAATATAGCCAAATTTGTATTTTTGTGAGTGATTTCCTTGTTGCTGTTCCAGTATATTTGTTTTACTTAATTTGTTACTCTGTTGAACCTTAAAACCAAAAACCCCACAGAACAGTTCAAAAAGTGCACACGGCCAGTAAAAGCAAAATATACTTTAATGAAGAAAGTTAAGTGCTTTCATTGCTGTTAAACTGGGGACTTCATCAGAATAATGAAATCAATAAGATGTGTTTTTTTTATATTCAATTATCCCGTCACATAACTGTGAAACTCGTAGATATCAGTATAAAACAATCCAGGACTACTTAGCCAGACCAAACTAATACACTCCACAGTCTGCCATTAGTAATTGAACACATATAAACTGATTACAATATGTTAAAAATAAATAAAATGTAATAAAATACCACAGTTGATAAAATATAGAAAAAATGTTATACCTAAAAACACCCCAAGTTTGAAAATAAATATGCATAGAAAACATATGGGCTGGAAGCAGTAAAAACAAAAAGATACAAGAACACTGCTAAACTTATCTTGCTCACAAATTGGTGTAATTATGAGATGAAAAATGAGACAACAATAATAGTAAACTAATGATAAAAATAGGTATTTCAAGTTAAAGGGTCAATGCCCTTTTCTTCAACATTGGCATAAGATTTGTAGACTCGTTTAGCCCAGGCAGTGAAGCTGCGTTTAGTGTAAGCTGCCACTATAACTCTCTTAAAGCCAATTCATTCTCCCAAAACCCCCCTCTTGGGCTTTTTGTAACTATCTCAGTAATCCCAAAATAAAACTTTGTAAAAGACAATCAACTAATACTATGTTCTTAGAGAGCATTGTTTAAATTACCATGCTGAATAGCATAATTATGTTCCTAAATCCTTTTATGAAAATGTCTTTCTGTTTTCTCCACATAATAGTGTGAACAACTAGAGTAGATGGCTAAATACACTAATCCTTTACTACTACAGCTTACTTTGTCTAATGTAAGCTGTTGTGGTGGTTGACCAATTATAACAGTTTCTCCCTCCAAAATGTAACTACAATAATTACATGCCCCACACTTATACATTCCTTTCCTTTTATTAGTTCAGTGTAATAGGGGATGCTCCAACCAAAATTTAAGATTGTGTTCCGTCTTGTAAACAAAATGTTGTCCTTCCCCCATGGCATTCATTTAAACATAACCCATTTTTGGACATAATTTTTCTAACCTCTGTACTAAAAATCACCATAGTAAAGAACCATAGAATTGGTAAAAGTGGAATCAATATTATTACTCCTAGGGTGGAGATCTGGTATATCACAACCAAAACATAGTGTATATCTAGTTCCCCACCCATCTAATACTTGTTCACTACACTCAACCATCAACTGAGGTGGGTAACCTTTGTCACAAACATCTTATAAAGTAAACCATATTCAAGTTTGAAATCCTCTACATCAGAGCACATTCTTGTCACTCTAATCATTTGACTCTTGACCAGGTTTCTTTTGGTATAATAAAGATGAAAACTCTGAAAAATCTAAAAAAGTATTAAAAAAAGTAGATTTTCTAAATAATCTAGAGCAAAAGCATTTGTCTTCAGACTTCTTAAATAGCATCCCATCCAAATAGTCAATACTATCTGGGGAACTTTTGTGGGGGAATTTAAAATATGAACAGACAGCATTAATATAATTTACAAAGGCCTTTATTTCACTATCTTTATTTCTCCATGCAATAAACACATTGTCCAGGTATCTCGAGTAAATATGCCACTGATTGCTATACTTCAAATTAAATATAAATTTGGTTTCCCATACATACATGACCAAGTTGGCGTATATGGGAGCACAACTGGCTCCAGTTGCTACTCCTTTGGTCAGTTTAAAGTGTTCCCCTTCGAATATGATCAAATTGTTAAACAGTATGTACTCAATTAGTTCCATGATAAAATTAACAAACTGTTATCAAAGTTTCCTAATTTTCTAATGGCTTTGTAAAATAATTCTAAACTTATGCGATGGGGTATGGAGGTAAACAAGTTGATGACATCAATCGTAGAAAAGACTACATCTTCTGAAAAATAGTAATTTTTAATCTTAGCCAAAAATCCCATGAATCTATTAAAATATGTTCAACAGGGCATAACAAGTCCTTTAAGATTCTATCAATGAAGACTTCCAGGGAAAATGTTGAACTATTCTGGCTGCCACTATCATTCTAAGTGGGGGATTTAAAATATTCTTGTAGACTTTGGGTATTCCATATGCGTTTGGTATTAATGGATGGTTATTAACCAAAAAATTAAACACTATCTCATTGATAACCCCTTGTAGCAATGAGTCCTCAAGAAATAGCTGAATCTTTTTATGAGCTATGTTGATCTCATTCACAGACACGGTAGTGCATATGGCAGTATCGTGTAACACATCGCTCATAATATTGCTGTAGTCTGGTTCATCAACACCATGCCTCACTTATCAGGTATTATGACACGGTTATCTCGATTCTGTCTAATCTCCCTTACTAATGCCTCTTCATCTTGATCTAAATTGTAGTATTTCCTGTTATACTTAATGTGTGCTTGATATATTTCCTGCATACAGATTTTTTCGTAACTAGCTATTGAGGGGCATAATGGAGGGTTAAATGTGTTCTTCTTCTTCAACTTTTGTATTGGAACTTCAACATCTAATTTATCCTTAAACATAATTTTAAAATTAATCTTTCTAGTAAAAAGATTGAGTCCCATTAAGGTTTTAGCTATGTCACATTTACATCCAAGGACAAATCTGAGACCTTTTTTTAAAAAGGGAAAAATGGGTCTCCATAACCTTGTGTTTTAAAACCTTCATGGCTGAGTATCTTACCATCAAAAGCCTCAATAATTCTATTTGGTCTTAATACTTCACTGTTATTCTTTTTCCAGTAATGTGTCCTGCCCTTACTCTGGTGTCCTTTTTGGGTGCGGGGATGTAGTAAAAAAAAACTGTTGTCCCTTTTTTCTTAACAATTCTTTACGATCTTCTAACAGGGGATAGTCATCATCTTGTGCTTCACTACCTGTTCTGGAATTTCACCTACTCTACTGATAAGGACCATGCTTTAGTCCACCCTGTTCTGTTTGTGGGGGACCCCACCACCGCAGCCCCATTTGTTTTTATAATTCAGTATATCTAACCTAGCTACTCATTGGTAGGCTTTTGGTAAGGGATAATTAACTTTTTTGTTGTATTCATTTTCATCACTATATAACTTTTTCTGCTTCCTTGCTATATTATTATTCATTTGCTCTTAAATTTTATCAAAAATTCTGTTATAATCAAGTTCAATATTATTAAAAGCTAAATCATTAGTAATTCAGGTATTAAAATCAATAATTTCATCAAACATTTAATCTTCTTCTTATTAATCTGTATAATGAATTGTAACAGTTCTAGTCCGTGTCCGTCAAACATATCTAACCATCCACTTTTTCTTGACCATAGGCACACCCATTGGGAGATTTGTACATTCTTAGTCCCTTGGGAACCCTTTTACACTTGATACACTCAACATGGTGCACTCTTTTGAATGTTATTTATTTCTACAATTTGTTTAACTGTGGTAGAGCACTGATCTCATTAGACCAATTTCAGTCTCCGCCCAGAACGTAAACACACACAAGTAGAAACAAATAAAAATATATTTTACAATTAAAAAGCACACTAAAAACAAATGTATAGTTAATATACAATAGAGAAAATGATTTACAAAAGTAGTCAGCAGAAATCACTATGTACAACATTTACATCAGTTAAAGTAATGACGTGTTTGGAGTCAGAGAAGAGATGTTACAGTAAAAATTATAGGGAGCATGTGTCCCAAATTTATAAACAGTTGGTGCTGTGAAATGTTACATTATGCCAGGAAGGAGGAGTTAGATAGGTGTTTAAGGTTTGACGGAAGATCTTCCCAGAGCTTAGGTCCAATGGTAGAATGGGAATTTTTACAGTACTGCAGTCTGGTTTTACGTACTTGTGAGAGAGGCCCTAAGTGGCTGTGAGATCTAAGGTTATATAATGGAGTCTGTCTAAGTAAGCTAGAGGAAAGTGAAGGGGAAGAGTTTTCTTTCAGGAGATGGAAGAGTTGTTATCCAAGGAGTAGCTTGGTTCTTTACAGAACCAATAGCCATTTGGCTTTTAAGACAATGGTGTTCATACTTTGGGGAAAGGGTAATCAGGTATCAGGTGGAGATGGAGATTGTTTGGATGGTATTAGAATTTCTTTTGTAGGCAGATGCTATAAAAGGTAAGCAGCACTCAAGTTGGGCTATATGAATCCCTTAGCCAGTAGAGTTTCTTTTTGGATGGGAGATGGCAGGTGTTTTCAAGATGATGGTGGCATTTAAGTGAGGAATCAGTTAAGAATCTTAGTCATGTAATGATGCCAACCTGCTCAATGGCTTTAATAAGGAGGTCAATAATAAGGGTTATTTTGACTTTTAGTGGAGGTTTTGAAGAGCATAGTTTTAGTTGTTGAGTAGTTAAGTAAAAGATTTTTGCTACTGAGGCAGTTAATGAAGGAGAAGAAATCATTTTGCAGATTATGTTGAAATGAATAGGTTGTGTGGTTGGAGTGGAGCATAACCATGTCACTGGCATATAGTAAGATTGGAGGTTGAGTGTAAGCATATTTATAAAAAAGAGAAAAGAAGAAGGGACAAAATTGTGCTTTGAGGGATTTCTGAAGTAAAGGAGTGGTGATAGATTTATGTTAAAATTTACTGAAAAATGATTGTTGGTTAGGTAATTTTGGAACCAGGGAATAGTGCCAGGGTTAATACCAATGTCAGTGAGGTGGTTGAAATGTATGGAGTGGTCAACCAGGTCAAAGCTCTGGTAAGATCTATAGATAGGGCTCCAGTAAGGAGTCCTTTACCCATAGCTAAAAGGTTGTTATCAGTGAAGGTCCAAAGTGCAGTGGAAGTGCTGTAGCCTGACCAGAAATCATGTGACATAGAAGAGAGAAGGCAGTATTAATTTATGTAGAATAAGAGCTGATTATAGATCAGTTTTTTAAAGATTTTTCCCCAACAGTTCAGAGGATGGAGATTGGGCAGTAATCAATGGGCAGTCTGTGGCTAAATTTCTTTTGGAGAGAGGATGATTTTTGCTGTTTTCCAGTATTAGGCATACATACAGTTTTTAGTCAAATAAAAGGTCTAGAAATGTAGCAGAGAAGTAAAAATGTATTCCCTACATTGGAATATGAACCAGTGGGAGAGGGTGTCTGATCCTGTAAGTGAATCGAGTTTTAGGTTTTCAAGGAGAGGTACAATATATTTTTAAAGTAGAAGAGGGGATTATAAGGGGCAAGTGTGGGAGAGGATGAGAGGAGTATGTGAACTAATAGAGACAAAGGTGGAGAAGAGAGTACTGAAGTCTCAGTATGAGAGAGAAGACGAATAGTAAGCACTAGGAGAAGTTTTTCAACCTGTTAACTAGTTGACCTCCACCCAGAATTGTTTAGGGGAGTAAAAAGGCTTGAATTATGTGTTTTCATATGATGGCTCTTATGACATCTAATTGCTTGTTTAGACAATTTTCTGAGGAGGATGTAGTGCTGTTTGATAGGAGGAGTTGGATAAAACATCCAGGAGTGCCATGCTTTATCTCAGAGATGGGAAGATTTTGAGTGCGTAACTGACAGAGATTTTTTTTGGGGCTTGAACAGTCTTGTCACCATAGGGAAAAGTGAGTCTTATAAATTACAAAGAAGTGAGGTGAAGAGCTGGGCAGCATTGTTAGGGTTTGAATAGGAGAGTATAGGGTCCTAATTAAGAGAGGATAGACATGTTTTTAGTTTGGTAATGTTTATGATTTATGTAATACGTAAATCAAAGCTGTTACAGAGTCAGACCAAGGCAGGAGACATTGAAAAAATATGTCTATGCAGACCGTCTATTCAGACCTTTTTCGATGCTTCTCCAATAGCGATAGCTATTTCCAATAGCAAATAAACGATAATCCAAATGGGTTAGAAGTAAAAACATAAAGCTTCTAAAGTAAAATAACGTCTTTATTTGTTCGTTGTACAAACTGGTGAGCGCTTTCGCTAAACAGCTTTTTCAAACCAAAAAACAATGTGACAGGCTCAGTAAGATATATACTGGTAGTAGTCTTAATTAATTAGTTAATTACAAGATTAGTAATCAATTAGAACAAATTCTATGCTGACTTTAAAGATGTATACTACTATAAAAAGTAAGTCAACATAAATAACAGTGCATATAAGAAAAGCATAGTTAAAACTATTAAAATAAGATTCTTCTAAACCAACATATACAATTGTTGTGTTTTGTGAATCACTATAATTTTATAAATATATTAAAAATGCCATAATAAATACATATATATATATATATATATATATATATATATATATATATATATATATATATATATATATATTAGAGGAAAAAGTAGGTAAAACCCACGTACACCTGAAACTGCAAGACAAGTAGACTGATAAAGCAAGCTGGTGCTGAATTAGTACCTTTTGGGAGGTACTGCTGTATGGAAAAAAGCCACACAAAAGCCAGTAGGATTGATTTGAGCGCTTTCGTTCGCACTTTTATTACAAAGCAAATGAACTTCTTCAGAAATCAATACAAGTGCATTCCATCATTGTTATAAGTACTCTAAGTGATGTCATGTATGACTCATTGAAAGTGGGCTGGTACTAGTGTGTACATGCAGGTGGGTGTAAACCTGTGTATGTTACCTTATCCACTTTAGCACACATTTGATATTCAGGCTGCCATTTAGTCCTGGGTAACTATCTGCCCCTAGCTTGATTTGCCATTTAAGTTCCCTGACCTCTAGGGGGGTGCTGGAGTCATCACTGAACCTGTGGACACTATCTAGGACCAGGAAGGTGTATTTGGGAGGCGTCTTACAATGGCCTGCATGTTTAGCTAGGGCATTGGACGCGTCCCCTCTCCTGATGGCTTGATAGTGTTCTTTAACCCTATCACTGAGTTTCCTGGTGGTCATGCCTATGTAGAAGCATGGGCAATGAGAGCACCTGCTGAGGTATACTACCATAGTGGAGTTACAGTCGAAGTGTCCCTGTGGTAGAATCGGTTTATTATTTCCAACCTTGACCGTGCTGTCAGTGCTAATATGTTGGCAGCTGGAGCACTCACCGCAGGGAACAGTTCCCCTTTGGTCTTCAGTGTTGTTGGGTTTAGTTTTTTTGTTCTCAAAAAGTGTTTTGAGAGAGTGGCATTTCTTGTAGGTGAAGATGGGAGCTTCACCTAGGGTTCTGCTGAGGTCTGTGTTGCAGTTCAAGATGTCCCAGTTATGGGACAGGGTGTTTTTTATCATGTCACCGTCCGTGGTGATGGGGATGGGGAACCTAGGTTGGTACTCCTCCTGGGTTTTCTTGTGTTTAAACTCACCGTAGGTAAGGATGGGCTGGTGCTTGGTGTGCCTGTGCACTGTTACTTCTTGAGTAATTTTGTTGACCAGCCCCGGTGGGTAGTGTTTCTCTAGGAACCTTTGTTTGAGTAGTTGACTCTCCTGGTGAAACACTGTGTCATTGCTGACCAGCCTGCTGAGACGTACCAGTTGCCCCTTTAAAACATTCTTTTTCATGAATTTGGGGTGCAGGCTCCTGTAGTCGAGTAGGTTGTTCCTGTGAGTTGGTTTTCTATATAGGTTTGAGGCGAAGCTGCCTTCTGTGGCATCATAGCTGATATATATATATATATATATATATATATATATATATATATATATATATATATATATATATATATAAAAGAATAAATACATAATAGATAAATATGTGTATTTTTAATATCAATTATTCATGTTTGTTTCATAGTATACAGAGATGGTTAAACGCAAAACAATTTATCTGCATTTATTGAATCCTGTGTTTTCTATTTTTCAAAGCTGGTTTAAGTGGAACTTTATCATTTAAACCAGGGGATAGATGCGCCATTGTTCTAATAATCCATAATGTTTCAACAGACTCAGTATAATTTTTAATATCACCACCTCTAATGTTCATGTTTATGACTTGTAGTATGGTAAATGTGAATTTATGCGTATTATCTGTATGCAAAATATGTTTAGAAAGTGCATTTACAGTTGATTGGATGCGTATCTGGTACAAATGTTCTCTGATACGCTCTTTTAACATTTGATTAGTTTTGCCTATATAATATCAGGAGCATTTTGTACAGCTAGCAATGTAAATGACATTTTTAGTATTACAGGATCCATCTGCTATTATACACAAAGTTTCATTTGTAATTGGGTGTATGAAAACATTCTTATTTTCAATAAATTTACAATAATTACAGCTATAACATGGAATGGTTCCTGTATGAACATCAGGTTCCATTCTTATAGAATTTGGATGACATAACATTTTATATAGATTATTCCTATTTTTATAAGCAAAATGTGGTCTATCTTCCAAAAATTAAAAAATATCGGGTTCAATTTTCAATATGTCCCAATATTTTGTAATCACTTTAGTAATGGATTGTAAAGTTCAGACTGTCTTTTTAAAATAGAGTCTTTCAACTTTTGTTCTTCAGGTTTAAAGATATCATTCATTAATTTCATATAACTTAGGCTCACCTCAATGTTTAACTTCTGCCATTGCTTTAACAGTTCTGGATACAAATCGCCTGTTGTGGGCATTTTTAAGACCCTTAGCCCACGCGGTATAATTTGTTTTGAAATGCATACTTCGAAATGAAATCTTTGCATTTCAAGTCTTTTGAGCTTCAATAAATCAAATTCTAAAAGGTTTAATTCACTATTAATAAATTCAGCGTCATTATTACTGATGTTCATTTCATTATCTGTAACACGAAGATCACATTCTGCCAAAGGATTAACGCTGTTATTCAAACAGCGTTGGAGTCTTTGAAGTGACGTCAAGTTCGAAGCCACACCCTTAGGCTTATATGGAAGTTCAATATCATTATTTGAAACATTATTAGCTGGTTCAGCCATGGTATCTCCGTGGATATAAACACAAGTAAGCAACAAGATAATGAATAATGTAATCCACAGAAGATTATAGACTCCAAACAGCATAAAAAGTCAGAGTAATGTAATACGTAAATCAAAGCTGTTACAGAGTCAGACCAAGGCAGGAGACATTGAAAAAATACGTCTATGCATACCGTCTATTCAGACCTTTTTCGATGCTTCTCCAATAGCGATAGCTATTTCCAATAGCAAATAAACGATAATCCAAATGGGTTAGAAGTAAAAACATAAAGCTTCTAAAGTAAAATAACGTCTTTATTTGTTCGTTGTACAAACTGGTGAGCTAAGCTAAACAGCTTTTTCAAACCAAAAAACAATGTGACAGGCTCAGTAAGATATATACTGGTAGTAGTCTTAATTAATTAGTTAATTACAAGATTAGTAATCAATTAGAACAAATTTTATGCTGACTTTAAAGATGTATACTTCTATAAAAAGTAAGTCAACATAAATAACAGTGCATATAAGAAAAGCATAGTTAAAACTATTAAAATAAGATTCTTCTAAACCAACATATACAATTGTTGTGTTTTGTGAATCACTATAATTTTATAAATATATTAAAAATGCCATAATAAATACATACATATATATATACATATATATATATATATATATATATATATATATATATATATATATATATATAAAAAGAATAAATACATAATAGATAAATATTTGTATTTTTAATATCAATTATTCATGTTTCTTTCATAGTATACAGAGATGGTTAAACGCAAAACAATTTATCTGCATTTATTTAATCCTGTGTTTTCTATTTTTCAAAGCTGGTTTAAGTGGAACTTTATCATTTAAACCAGGGGATAGATGCGCCATTGTTCTAATAATCCATGTTTCAACAGACTCAGTATAAATTTTAATATCACCACCTCTAATGTTCATGTTTATGACTTGTAGTATGGTAAATGTGAAGTTATGCGTATTATCTGTATGCAAAATATGTTTAGAAAGTGCATTTACAGTTGATTGGATGCGTATCTGGTACAAATGTTCTCTGATACGCTCTTTTAACATTCGATTAGTTTTGCCTATATAATATGAGGAGCATTTTGTACAGTTAGCAATGTAAATGACATTTTTAGTATTACAGGATCCATCTGCTATTATATACAAAGTTTCATTTGTAATTGGGTGTATGAAAACATTTTTATTTTCAATAAATTTACAATAATTACAGCTATAACATGGAATGGTTCCTGTATGAACATCAGGTTCCGTTCTTATAGAAGTTGGATGACATAACATTTTATATAGATTATTCCTATTTTTATAAGCAAAATGTGGTCTATCTTCCAAAAATTTAAAAATATCGGGTTCAATTTTCAATATGTCCCAATATTTTGTAATCACTTTAGTAATGGATTGTACGTCCTGTGTGTAATGAATAGAAAATCTTAGTTTACTTGGTTCATTATGTAGGAGTCTTTCATTTTGGTTTCTGTATCTGGAAAAAACAGATTCAGAAAAAATAGGACAAGCAGTGTTATTACGTAACTCAGCAACCATACTAAAGGTCTGGTTAATTTCAGATGTTTTGTAATTTCTATTATGAAACCTTGTTCCTAAGGTCAGCAATTCCTTTTCATATTGTTCTTTACTTGAATTTAATCTGGAGGTTCTGATGCATTGGCCTTTTAACACATTCCTAAAAACGTGTGGAGGATGAATGCTCTCTCTGTGAAGTAAGGTATTTCTGTGGCATGCTTTGCGATGGATACCTGTATTATAGTCACCATCGTGCATGCGCCATATATTGACATCTAAAAAGGATATCATATTATTAGAACTTGTCATAACGAAACTTAAAGGCAGTGCCTTAAGGAATAATATAGACAATGATATGCAATTCCCTTTCCCTATATCGGACAACTTTCAGAAAGGGAGGAATCGGTCTATGAGCAGGGGCAGATAGAAATGAAAGGCCCAATCAAACGACATAAGAGAACCCACACTGAAAAAGATGTGGGAGAAGTCAACTTAATTCATAACTTGTCTCATAGACCAATTAATAAATATGAAACAGAATTACTTAACAAAGGATTATCCTTTGTTCCAAGTAGACAGAGCAACATAACTGATACAATTCTAGATTTAAAAATGTTTGCTAGAAATTTGCAACTTAAAGTTATGTATTCGAAAAATACTAGTGAGTATTCTCATTGTTTTAAAAAACCTAGCTTATTTAATCCGAATCTGCACCCTACCATAGAGGTTTTTAGTAAAGCAGTTGAAAAAGAACTTTACTGCATACATGCAGATACTAGCAAGAACCAAGTTTGTTTAAGAAACAATTTAAATTTTAAACAAAAGAAGGCACTACGTGATTTAATTGGTGATAAGAATATTACAATAAGGCCAGCAGATAAAGGCGGACCTATTGTTATCTTTGATAGTACTGATTATATTGAGAAAATGTTTAATATGTTATGTGATGACAAATATTATAAGGTTATATCTCTCAATGAAATAAAGCATATAGTACAAAATGTACACAACAATTTAGATGACTTATATAAGATGGGAATTATAGACTATAATCTATATGATTACTTATTTCTAGATGAACCCACTATTCCATTTATTCAGGGTCTCCCTAAAATTCATAAGGACTCTATAAATCCCCCCATGAGACCTATATTCTCAGGACGTGGTTGGGTGACTGAGAACATTTCTTATTTCTTAGAAAAAACTTTAAAACCTTTTGTTAATGCTAATAGTAATACACTAAAAGACTCTAGAGAATTTTTATTAGACTTTTATGATATAATTAAAGATAAAAGTGACTGTTCAGATTTGATATTAGTCACTATGGATGTCAAATCGTTATTCACAAATATTCCCAATGAAAAAGGTTTAAAATGCATTTATGAATACCTAAATTCACATTCAGGTTTTACTGTTAGTAAGATTGATTTTATTTGCTCATTGCTAGAAATTGTATTGGAGAGCAATGTTTTTGTTTTCAATAATGTTTTTTATATACAAAAAGATGGCGTAGCTATGGTCACGTCCTGTGCCAATAGCTACGCCAATCTTGTAATGGCCTCATGGGAAGAGAAACATCTGTTTCAATTTGTTCTATATAAACAGAATGTGTTATTCTATAAGCGTTTTGTGGACGATTTATTTTTTCTGTGGAAAAGAAGTCATAATGAGCTACTTTCTTTTGAACAACAAGTGAATACATCTTGCCCTTTTTTAAGTTTCGTTATGACAAGTTCTAATAATATGATATCCTTTTTAGATGTCAATATATGGCGCATGCACGATGGTGACTATAATACAGGTATCCATCGCAAAGCATGCCACAGAGATACCTTACTTCACAGAGAGAGCATGCATCCTCCACACATTTTTAGGAATGTGTTAAAAGGCCAATGCATCAGAACCTCCAGATTAAATTCAAGTAAAGAACAATATGAAAAGGAATTGCTGACCTTAGGAACAAGGTTTCATAATAGAAATTACAAAACATCTGAAATTAACCAGACCTTTAGTATGGTTACTGAGTTACGTAATAACACTGCTTGTCCTATTTTTTCTGAATCTGGTTTTTCCAGATACAGAAACCAAAATGAAAGACTCCTACATAATGAACCAAGTAAACTAAGATTTTCTATTCATTACACACAGGACATACAATCCATTACTAAAGTGATTACAAAATATTGAGACATATTGAAAATTGAACCCGATATTTTTAAATTTTTGGAAGATAGACCACATTTTGCTTATAAAAATAGGAATAATCTATATAAAATGTTATGTCATCCAACTTCTATAAGAATGGAACCTGATGTTCATACAGGAACCATTCCATGTTATAGCTGTAATTATTGTAAATTTATTGAAAATAAAAATGTTTTCATACACCCAATTACAAATGAAACTTTGTGTATAATAGCAGATGGATCCTGTAATTCTAAAAATGTCATTTACATTGCTAGCTGTACAAAATGCTCCTCATATTATATAGGCAAAACTAATCGAATGTTAAAAGAGCGTATCAGAGAACATTTGTTCCAGATACGCATCCAATCAACTGTAAATGCACTTTCTAAACATATTTTGCATACAGATAATACGCATAACTTCACATTTACCATACTACAAGTCATAAACATGAACATTAGAGGTGGTGATATTAAAAATTATACTGAGTCTGTTGAAACATTATGGATTATTAGAACAATGGCGCATCTATCCCCTGGTTTAAATGATAAAGTTCCACTTAAACCAGCTTTGAAAAATAGAAAACACAGGATTAAATAAATGCAGATAAATTGTTTTGCATTTAACCATATCTGTATACTATGAAAGAAACATGAATAATTGATATTAAAAATACACATATTTATCTATTATGTATTTATTCTTTATATATATATATATATATATATATATATATATATATATATATATATTTATTATGGCATTTTTAATATATTTATAAAATTATAGTGATTCACAAAACACAACAATTGTATATGTTGGTTTAGAAGAATCTTATTTTAATAGTTTTAACTATGCTTTTCTTATATGCACTGTTATTTATGTTGACTTACTTTTTATAGTAGTATACATCTTTAAAGTCAGCATAGAATTTGTTCTAATTGATTACTAATCTTGTAATTAACTAATTAATTAAGACTACTACCAGTATATATCTTACTGAGCCTGTCACATTGTTTTTTGGTTTGAAAAAGCTGTTTAGCGAAAGCGCTCACCAGTTTGTACAACGAACAAATAAAGACGTTATTTTACTTTAAAAGCTTTATGTTTTTACTTCTAACCCATTTGGATTATCGTTTATTTGCTACTGGAAATTGCTATCGCTATTGGAGAAGCTTCGAAAAAGGTCTGAATAGACGGCCTGCATAGACGTATTTTTTCAATGTCTCCTGCCTTGGTCTGACTCTGTAACAGCTTTGATTTACGTATTACATTACTCTGACTTTTTATGCTGTTTGGAGTCTATAATCTTCTGTGGATTACATTATTCATTATCTTTATGATTTATGCTGAATTATAGCAAGCTTTGGATTTGCAATCAAAGTTGATGTTGAAGCTTATAGGACAGTGATGACTTAGGTTGAGAGGGTGGCTAGAGATATGAGAAGTAAGTGATAGTTTGTCTCTGATTATTAAATCAATCAGTAAATGATGTGATAAGGAAAGATTAGGTCTGGTTGATTCAGAGACAAGTGAATACATTGAGCAGTTCAAGTATGCAGTTTAGTGAGGGGTTAAGGAAGCTGAGGTTAAAGACACCACAAAATAACATTTTTGATGCTCTGAACAGAGACAGTCCTTGAGTGGGGTGTTAAGCTTTTGTAATGAAGCAAGGAAGAGGGAGATTGGCAACAGCTGGAAGAATCAGAGAGCTGAATGGAAAGTGGACTTGTATTAGCAACCAGTTTGAAGAGAATCTGAAGAGTGGTTATATGATGATGTTGGACATGAAAAGACGGAGAACATCTTCTCCTTGCCTTAACCCTGGCCTGGCATCAAGAAAGTAATCATAGCCTGGGAAGAAGTGGTGTATGAAGGGATCTTGTGGTTTAAGCCAGGATTCTGTGATAGCAGTGATATGAGGATTGTGAATAGTGATGGCAGCTTAATTTGCCTATTACTTCAAATTCTTTGTGCATTATTAAAGACGTAAGACAAGGTGTTTGGGCCTAAATTTGACTCTATGTTACTACACAGAGTAAGAAGAGGATTATGGGTGTGAACATTATGAGGGATATGACAAATTTTAGAGGGTAGCAAAACAACATCGACTTTATAGTATCGTTAATGCCTGGTGATGTACTGGCATCTAGCCGTAGCAGCCACAGGCATTCCCTAACTTCTAACATAGTTTTGTAGTCACCACCAAAATCACTTTTAAGTAATCTATCAATAACAAAAAAAATAATTTTTTTAAAATTAATACAAACTTTGCTGTGATTAAATAATGCATTAGTTGACTTTTTATTTTTGATATCTCTATTGTGTTCCAAAATCCTTTGTCTTAATTTCCTCGTAGTCATGCCCACATAAAAAGCAGGGCAAGATAAGCAGGTTGCCAAATGTTGAAATTTGAAAGATTAGCAAACACATTTAAATCATTACAAATGGACAACTTTTTTTTGGAACATTCCATTGAGTTAAATCAAGTCCCAAGAGGTCTGAGGGTATTTAAACTTCCAATGGGTATAGCTTGTATTTTGAAATACAAATCACTGTATATATAAACTATTTTTATTAATTTTATCTCAATATTCAATACGTTATTGATTGTTGTTGTTGCTGTTGTAGTTTTTTGGTTTTGTTTTTGGATATATATATATATATATATATATATATATATATACACACATTTTATTTTATTTATATAAGAAGCATTTGTTCAATTTTAATTATATTATTTTAACACAAAATATAACATTAGTTTTAAGAGATGTATTCAATGTATGTACCTGTACCTATTGTAATTATGTAGGTTAGTTGTCACATACTTCAATATGTTTAACTAACTAGACAGTGAAGGGTAAATTTGGAAGTTAATTTAAATTGAATTATTAAGTATGGTTAATGATTGGTTCAAAGGATGTTTTTAATTTCTATTTAAAAGGTATGTTGTTTTATTATGACTGACTCTAAAGATGCCCTATGAGGGTAAAAGTGCTTAGTCAGTACATGTTAATAAAGTCAATGTTGTTTTGCTAGAGATCTGTCTGGTTTTTGTTACTAGTTTTGAACTGAATTGGTTATTCTGTAAATTTTAGAGGGTGTTGAATGACAGATAGAGGCCAGTTATAGTGGCAGCATTGTGTATGTACATAATGGCATAAGAAGTCTATTGGATAGCAGTGGAGGGGGTGAGTGTAGTTGTAGTAGTACTGGATGGTAGAGTGAAGAGGAAGTTGTAGAGGCTATAATGACTGTAGGGAAAATGTTACTGAAATGCATTTGTTTGAGGTAAAGAAGTTTGAGAAAGGTGAGTGTTTGGATGAGATGGACAGTAGTAGGAAGAAGCAGAACATGAGCAAAGGCATTTGTATTGACATTTTATAAACAATAAATCTAATGGTATATGGAAATTCAATTTGTGTTCTTGTCATGGAGGAAACCGAGATATGGGTCTTTAAGTGGGAGGAATTAAGTGGGAGGATACAGATGGGGAACAGGATGAATAAATGGAGTCCAGGGGTTGGTCGGGAATTGGGGATAAGAGGGCAGAAAAGTAGGCAGGGAATTGCACTTGAGTGTAATGCAATCAGTTTGATCAAGCTCAGAAGATGCAGGGCCTATCAGTTACCGGTTTTCTCGCACCCATATAAACAGAATTAATATGACAAAAACAGACCACAATCACAATATCATAGACTATATTACTACTTAGCTTTTAGAAACTATAATTGTAATAAAATGTCAAGCAGTGTGTAGCAAAAATAGGTAAACAGTAACAGTAAAGGTACTTAAGCAATTCTCATTGTCATGCAAAACATACAAATGATAATTTAGACTTTCAACACTTTATATAAGCTGTTGCAAAATAATACAGAAGCAGGCCTTTGTTGTGTGTTTTTAAAAGGGGGTATTTGTTTACTTGAAAGAAGCCTGCAAATAATGGGGGGGGTGCATGCCTTGTTAAGAAAGAGTTGTAGCAGAACCAAACAAACTTCAGGCAAAGTTGCATGTCAAATCTGAGTCCTTTAAGAAATAGAAGCAGGAGAGACTTCACCAAGGGGAAGTATAAAGATGTAGGAAAGCTGCAGGATGGATGGGCTGTAGAACTCGTTTCCAAACTAGTCTAATCAGAGCTGAAGGAAATATGTAACCCTGACCTACCGGATCATGGGAATCAGTAAAGTGGTGCTGTTGACTGTAATAAGAACTGAAGAGAAACTGGCTGTGTTAAATTTACTGTTTCTCATTCATTGCTCACTTATTTCAGATGATCATTAGCTGTTTCTTTACACTCTAAGACTCTGTATTACAAACTATTCTTTCACAGAACAGAACACAGAAACTGTATCAGTTAAGATTCAAATACAATTGTTCTGTATTGTAGTCTACAGAATTGTGTCAGGGAGTTTTTTTGAGGGGGGGTGATTTTTTTTATTTTTGTTTTTATTCATCTTTTCTTTTGACAGGGTAGTCCCACTAGGCTAGTAACCTCTTTTCAGGGGAGACCCAAGGTGATATTTTTACTACACTGGGAAATTTGTGCCAGTCCATCAGAGAACTTCCCCTACTCATTATTAATGTGAGTGGAACCCATTTTGGAGGAGCACTTACTGTTTCTATTCCAGATGCAGAAGTTGCTCAGAGAAACAGGGGCAGATATTGAGAGAAGGAGAAGGAGTGGTGAAACAAATGAAGGAGAAAGCAAATATCGAGACAGGAGAATCTGTGCAGAATTCTGAGGAAATGTTTCAAAGAAACCTGTTTGATGGAGGTGAATCAGCAAATGATGGATGTATATAATTATAACCCTCCAGCTGGGAGGTTTGTGGGATGATTTACTTAAATAAATGGTGGTGCAGAGTGAGCTAGAAAATGGAGATGTTTTCTGTGGGACATTATGGAGAAAATGTGAGAGGAGGATTCAGAGACAATCCTGAAGAATAATGGTGAGATGAAAAAAAAAACATATGCAGAAAAAGTAAAAGAAGGCAAAATCAGAGTAGTAGAAAAGAAGGCAGGAGAAAATGAAAAAGTGAAATGGACTGGTGATGTATGAAGTGCAGGACAATTTAATAGCTCCTTTATGTGTAGAAGCATATGAGGAAAGAGAAATTATTCTTATTAACAGAGACATCTTGTGACATTATATTTAAGACGGCTTTTTTAATGGAAAATTTTCTTGGAGAATATGAAAAACGAAAGACTGCAACCCATAGAATCTTTATGTGATAAAAGCATTTAGCATGGAAACAAAAAGAGGATTAATGTACAATTTTGAACAGAGGTTGAAAAAGAGACTTTGAAAAGACATTTGAAATCTTCATAGAAAGAAATGCCAAGCATTGCAAAAGTTTCCCCCAGATACACTATCCTTCCGTGCAGGACTAGCTTAGTCCTGTACGTAAGCGGCCATTTAGGAGCAGGACAGCAATGCGCCACGCATATTAATGAAGGTGTGCTGCCTGAGCTTCTAATCTTACATGGAGCATGTAAGAGTGCAGGGGGCGTGTCTGAGAGCAGAGCTCTCAGAATATACATGCCCCTGTAATCAAGAACAGTAGACAAGTCATAAAAAAATGAGAGAGACAGCTCATAGGTGTAAGCATACCCCCAGCAACATCCCCACGTGTACAAGAGCAATAGTTAAAACAAATATAAAGTTATTTATTTTTTTTATGAAACAAATTAAATTTAACCATAGGTGCGCGGGTTTGCCCATCACTTAGCTACGGTTAATGCAGCTTAAATGGCAGAAGAGGATAAAAAGCAAGATATATGCAAATTAAACACTACAGCAATAGTGTAGTGGGCAGAGCATTTGCCTTACGAGCAGTCATTGCCGGTTTGAGTCCCACTGCAGTACATTCCATTTTCCATGTCAAATCACTCTATGACCAATCTTTTTAGTTGCATAACCTACTAAATAACATATATTTGTTAAAGGGAGTACTGCATTAAATGCAGATGTGACATGTCAGTGTCATAATATTGCAAAGTCCACAGATAATCACACGTGCCCCATACATTATATGTACACAGGAATGAGGGATACAAATGGAAGGTAAACTGTGTAATGAATGATAACTCCATACAGCTTCCAAATCCCCCACCTTCCCAAGAACCATTAGACATTACTGTCTAAATTAGTGCAATGGTAAGTGGGAGTAAGCATTAGTAAGCAAGTGTAAGCACTATTAAGCAGTAGTAAGCAGGAGTAAGCATATTTAGGCAGTTTTAAGCCCATTTGTGTGGGGGTAAGCAATGCACACACAGGTTAAGCAATATTGAGTCTAACTCTCTGTAAGCATATTTAACCGGAGGTTAGCATTGCTTACCCTCGGGCAAACCCACGCAACCCCACTTACAATTGCTTAAAAGTGCCTTAATTACTCTGCATGCAATAGCTGCTGTTCTGACCAGAAACAAAATAAACAGCCTTTGCAGGTCTTGATCCCAGGATCCTGTACACTATAGTCACAGTAGTTAATCACTAAGCCAGCACAGCAGTACATAAGATCGAGGTATCACCAAACAAATCCTCACTATAGGAAAATCAAATTGAACATGTGAAAGGAATCCATATACAGTCTTATGTTGTATAACTTACTACATAACATAACTATGTGAACTGGAGTACTGCAGTAAACCCATATGTGAGGTATTATTGTAATAAAGTATTGAGGTCCCCTAATAAACACAAGGACCCCATACAGTGTATATATGCATGAATCATGAATGCCGGACACACATATAACATGTAATGAATAATAAATCAATGCCAAAAAGCAAATATAATGCAAATTAAAAATTAAGCAACACTAAGCACTGCACAGCCCAGCTTAGTAGGTGTAAGCAATGTGTAGGCCAGCTAACTCAATTTTCCCATTAGTATACCCCTTTAAACAATGCCAACCTTAGGTAAGCAGGTTTGCCCATAATGTAGCTTTTTCAAAACTGTCCAATCACGGCATAGTGCAGGAAATTGGCCCTATTTAAACCCAACAGGTAGGAATACATCTTATAACTGGTTGTAGCTTCCCCTTGCAAGCACTATGTCTGAAATGGGAGAGGGTGTGCGCTTTCGGGCACAGCACTGGGGCATCCAGGAGTCCAGAGTCATGGCAGGACTCCTTGTGAAAGACCATGAGCAGAGACTGCTGCAGGACCAATACCAGGATTCCCAATCTAAAGCAGAAGCATGGGACCGTCTCACCCGTGACCTCACCAGTGCCACTGGCATACCCATACTGGTGAGCAGGTCAGGCATCACTATGCTGACCTGAAACTGCAAAAGGGGGATCTCTTGGATCAGTGGATCCAGGAGGCTAGGAGGGCAGGGGAGGTCCCAGCTGTGTGTAAGTATCAATCCACTACCTATTTAATAATTGCCATCTCATGTATATTATGACTAGGTATGGCTATATATTCTTCTTATGTCCCTCACAGTGGCAAGTGAGCGGGCTGTGAACAAGGAGGCCCATGGATGTCGCTTGGAGTGGTTGTGACGCAAGGCAGTTTAGTAATACTTTTACGTGTACTGTCATGGGAAATAAATCTAAAAGTATTAGTAAGTTAAGTTAATTGCCTGCATAAAACCTGTATTGTTTAAAGCAAGTACTGCATACACCAGAGAACAGGGCATGAAGAGTCTCATATAAGTTGTATGTAAATAAAAGCATAATAGCCTGACAAGAAAGGTCTAACTGCTGGACTGCATGTGTTTACTCTGGTATCATATGGTAATGTAGATTTGCAATCACTTAATAGTACTCTTGTATTAAGCACTGTTACCCAGACTGTGCAACATAAATAAAATGTGTAGGAATGTCTGTGTATGACTGGTGTAATCCCAAGAGGTCATATAGTACAACTGAGAGAGACATAGACAGAAAACAGTGGAAAAACAGACAACAAAATCCAAATAGCACATGCAACTGCGATATGAACTGTTGTATTTTTAGTACACCCAGCTATGATTCGAATCCTGGGAGTGGTAGTAGTCTGCATACAAAATCATACCCCACAACTGTACAGATATGTCCAGAATGTCCAGTATATTGGCCCATATCTGCTGCCTGTCACTCTGTCCCCCTGGGAAATCAGTGGGATGATCCCAGATGTACAGGCAGCAAACAAGAAATACAACTGATTTTCACACATCTATAAGAACAAGTCTCTCACTCTAGCAACTCCCCAAACTATTATGAGAGTAATAAGCCAAGTATGTCCCATCTACACTCCCATGTTGTCAAGCTGTGATCACAGTGTGTACAGTAACAGAGTGAGGTGTATATGCATAGTACTAATGTGGAATCTGGTAATTTTTGTGGCAACATTCAGGTGGTGCTAACAAACATTGCTCCCACAGGTTCATCAGATATGAACACTGTGCCTAGAAATAAAGATTGATACCCTGTAATGGTACTGTTTAGTCTGGTATTGTATGGCATTGTGAGTGTTGCAGTTGCTCTGAATAATAAGGTATCACTCATCACTGTCACCCACACTGTGCTACATAATATAACTGTCTAGGAAATCCTGTATAAGAGTGTTGTACCTCACTAAAGATTTAAGAGAGCAATAGTCTAAATATGTCCTGGTTCACCTGCATGTGGTCAAGACATGGCTAGAGTCTGTTGAAAAAGAGATGGACAGGTATGTGCATAACATCAACCTGGAATCTGGGAGTATGTGTAGAAACAGTTAGTGTTAACAAACAATTCCTCCATAGGTATACCAGGTAAGAGGTGTATACTGCAGGTAAAACCAGTTCATGTATATAGTTGTCGACAGCCATACCACTGTCCAAACTAAGGCAATAGGGTAGTGTACTAATATTTGTAAGGTACAGATAACAGCACTGACTAGGAAAGTAATGTGAATTATAGGAATATACTAGTTGTTAATTGACATCTTTCTCTCCCCCCACCATATCTGCAACAATAAACTAAATACCCAACTCAAATGGCACATGCTGACTTAACTGTAATGTTGGGATATATGTCCTATTCTTTGATAATTATTTAAATCTGTTACTATGCATGTGCTATGTTGCAATACTCCAACATTGGTGGTATGGTGCCATCAATATACCTGCATGCTGTTGTAATTACCACTGTGGTCCCATATATGCATGTGTTTTGTTTGCTATGCAACTGTTCCATATCAGGTGTCTGGGATCAATGGGAATATCTATGCATGCTGTTATACCTAACCATGGAATGTGTTGACAATTACTAACCCACATATGATAATGAAACATAAACACCATAGCACATGTGAGAATGAGGGTCCCAGCGGACCCACCTGTCCCACCTCAGCTGGCTATGGCAACAGGCACCAGCACGTCAGGGGTCCAACCCGGGAACTCCTCATTTGTTGGTCCTGCACCACCTTCGGGTGGAACCACCTCAGGGGATGGGGCTTGCCCCCCCCTGGGAGCAGGCGTGGACAGGAACCTGTCACCCATTGCCAGGTCCGGGTCGTGGTGCATAGCTAGTTCAACTGGGAGTTTGGGGATCTGCTATACCAGCTCAAGGGCAGTGTGTCATGACTAGAGGGTCAGCCTGGCTCTCCAACTCAGCCCCCAGCACAGCCACCTTCGAGGCTGTGAAGGTGCAGTGGTGACTGCCCATGGGTGGTGACCTCAGTCCCACTGTTTCCAGTAGGGGGCTCATGGGCTTTCGATTTCCCAACACCCCTCCCCATCAAGGTGTTTACCCCCCCACAGGTGTCATATACTGCCCCTGTATGCATCTTTTTGACTTGTCTGTTAACCTACCCAACCTACCCCCCCAAATATATCTACCATCCCTCCCCAACATCCCACTCTCACTGAAAAAAAAGGGCAATCTGTTCCCAAAAAAAAAATCTCGCCCCATACATAGCTGTCCATTTCACACATGTGTCCACTGGACACATGTAATCTGGTCTAATTGGCATCACAACTTATTACTGTTGCCTTCACTCCTCTCTCAGGGGTTTGAGTGTCCAAATCTACCTCCAAATTCACAGCTGTTGCTGTAGAAGAAATGGGCAGCTATGGACCTTCCCTATACCCTTCCTGCACATCCTTAGCTATTTTCCCTACTGTCTTTCCCTCATTGTGCCCCTTTTTCACCACTTTCCTATCAACCCATTTTTCTTTTCTTTTAAAGAAATTAGTGGGGGGTAAGTAGGAGTAAGCACTTTTAAGCAGCAGTAAGTGGGTTTAAGCCTGTTTGTGTGGGGGTAAGCAATGCCTACACAGGTTAAGCAATTTAGAAGCTAACTGAGTATAAGAAACTGTAACTGGAAGTTAGCAGTGCTTACCTTTGCGCAAACCAGGTCAAACCTACTTATAGCTGCTTTAAAAGTGCCTTAATCACTCTGTATCCAACGGCCCTTGTTCTGCCGAGCAACAAAACAAACAGCCTCTGCAAGGCTTGAACCCAGGACCCTGCATGTTATAGCCAAAGTGATTTACCACTAAGCCATGTCAGATATACATAACCCTGATGTTTTCATAGGTTCATATGTTCATAGGCTGGTACTAGGCTATCGGCCCTAGGGCCTATACAAGACTTGCCTTAACAATTCCCTGGATATTTCTTCCCACAATATTTAATTCTCTGGAGCCCTGTCTAGCAGGGTGACTGACATGATTCCCGGGGTGAATTTCCTATCTCCCATCCAATCATCAAGGTTCCTTTTGAAGAGGTCCAATGAGGCGCTCTGCTTGACATGTATGGGCAGTCTATTCCAGAGTATGGGGAGTCTCTGGGTCAGGAACCTATCCCTCCAGCATGTTTTGTTCATTGTGATGACAAGGTTTAGATCCCTGGAGCATGTGGCTCTGAGGAATTGGAATTTCTTTAAGTGGAGCATGTCCAACAGCTCAGGGTTTGACATGGCCTTGTATGTTAAGCAGAGATCGCCTCTGAGTAGACGATATGCCACAGAGTATAGCTGGAGTTTTTTTAGATGGTCAGCATATAGCAACTGCTTTAGGCCTGTAATTCTTTTAGTGAGGTATTTCTGTGGCCTTTTCAGCTGTTGAAGATGTCTTGTAAGGTACATGCCAAATGGGGCATTATACTCTATAATGGGTTTAATGAGGGATGAGTACAGTGGGACAATGACCTCCTTTTTTCTGGATGAAAAGCCCTTAGTGATGAGGTGTGCCACATAGACGTATTTCCTGACTGTTGTGGTGATGTGGTTATCGAAAGTGAGACCACTGTCCACCTGTGTCCCTAAGTCTCTCATCACACTTTTGATGTTTAGTGTCCTGCCACCTATGTGGTAATTCATGGGTACATGTTTTTTTTTTCCAAAGGGGATAACTATACATTTCTTGGCATTAAGCTTGAGCCCATGGCTCTGGCACCAGGCATCTGTTTCTGTAAGGCCCTTTTGTAGAATATCCACATCATCTGGGGATTCAATAATGGCTCCCAGTTTGCAGTCATCTGCGAACTTTGTTAGCCAAAGTCCAATAGTGTTGGCCTGTACTTCAGAGAAGTAGATGCTAAACAAGAGTGGTCCCAGGACTTGAACCCTGAGGTACTCCACTTGTCACCTGTCTGGAGCTGGATTTGGAGTTGGCTACTTTTACAGTCTGGGTTCTGTCAGTAAGCCAGTTGGCAACCCATCAAGTGACGTGGGGATTTATGCACAGCTTAGTAAGTTTATCTATGATTCCAGAGGGGAGGGTGTCGAAGGCCTTGGCAAGGTCTAGATAGGCTGTGTGGACAACCTTACTCTCGTCCACAGCTCTGAAGACTGATTCAAAGAAGTCAATCAGATTCAGGAGACAAGATCGGCCCTTCACAAACCCAAACTGGGTGGGGTCCAGTGTTTGAAGGTTGTCAATGTCTTTGTTTATCAGTTCCATGATAATGCGTTCCATGCCCTTGCAGATCAGGCTTTTCAGACTGATGGGACGGTAGTTCCCGGGATCCAGGGCGGATACCCCCCTTGTGGAATGGGATAACTGTAGCTGTGCGCCACTCAGTGGGCACGAAGCCTGAGATGAGGCTATGATTAAACATGACACTTAGGTGAGGTGCCAGTTCATTTTGTAGTTCATGTAGTACATAGCCTGGGATGTCATCTGGTCCCATGGATGCTGTATTTTTAGCTTTAGAGAGTGCGGTTTCTACCTGTGTGGCCGTGATTACTGGAATTTGGCAAACATTTGGTATTGAGATGGGCCCTTTAGGGGGTGAGAGGGGGGTGAAATTGGCCCTAAATCTATCTGCCAGGATATTGGCAATATCCTTGGGATCAGTATATTTAATGCCATTCTGTTGTAGCTCAGAGCAGATCTGAGCATTGCCATTTAGATTCTTGACATAACTATAGAATGCCTTGCGGTTGTCTTTGGAATCTTTGGCAATTTTATTTTCGTAACTAGCTTTTGAGGATTTTATGAGGCATCTCAGCTTTTTACTGAGGCTGGTGAGGGAGTTTTTTTGCATCCTGGGATTTTCCTCTTTTCTTCAACAGTTTCTTCCTTCTGTTGTATAGTTTGTTTATAGCAGGGGACCACCAGATTGGCTTCCTTTTTTTGGAGAAGAGCATCTTGGTTCTGTTTGGGATGGCACGATTCATGCATGAGTGGATGTCTTCATACATTGCCTTAGTGTAGGATTCTGCAGTCGAATTTTCAGATTCCGTCTGCATGGGTGTCATGAAGCTTGTCACTTCTGACTTCATTAGCATGAAGTTGGCTTTGGAGAAGTTTTTTAAGGAGGTTTCCTTACTGGGGTTGGGGTGGGATGTGGATGTCAAGGATGATTTGCTTATGGTCAGACCTGACCAATGAGGGCGTGACCACTGGTGTGGAGCATTTATCTCTCATGTTGGTAATGACCAGGTCTAGGATATTGGATCCCCTGGTGGGACAATGGATTAGTTGATCCAGGGCATTGGAATTTATGAATTCCAAGAACCATTGGGAAAAGGAGTTGGTACCCAAGTAGTTTTCCCAGTTAATGGCAAGGTAGTTGAAATCACCCAGTATAAGGGTGTTTGGTTGTATCTTAATATTTGCCAGTAAGTTTAGAAAGGTGTAGTGAGAATCATGGGGCATGGTGGGGGGTCTGTAGCAAGCTACAATTTGGATTGCAGTCTTACCTAGTGTTAGTTGCACCTGGAGAATTTCATATGCATTGTGTTGGGCAACTAGCCTGGAGGTGTGAATATCCTTGGTGAATATGGACACTCCTCCACCTTTAGTGTTTCGGTCTTGGTTTTGTGGCCGATAAGTGTGGTAAGAGTTGTAGCCTGGTATTGCAGGGATGCTCTCTGGAGCCTTGAACCAGGTCTCAGTTACTGCACAGATATCAATGTTCTCCATTTTTAGGAGTGCTTCGAGAGAGTGCATTTTGAGGTTTAGACTTCTAGCATTGAGTAGTATTACCTTCAGATTTTGCATGCTTGTATCTGTTACGGTGGTGGTTTCATCCTTTGAAACTTGCCTAAAAAATGCACTATAGGGGTGGCAAGAGCTATAGCCAGTAACCTGAATCCCAGGGGTGACAGGTGCTGACCATCTCTGGCAAAGCATTGTGGTTTGTTGATCATGTCTTCCCAGGCAGACAAATACTGGAACCCCTTTGAATGACACCAGAAGCTTAGCCAATTGTTGAAGTCAATCATTTTGCCCTTATACTGTGGTATAATTCTGGGCAAAGGCAGGATGCTACTCAGGGCTAGGGTCATACCTGCCTGGGCCACATGATCCAAGATCTCTTCCATGTCTCTTTTCATGTAGTCCAGGGAGGTACGTCTCAAGTCATTTACTCCAGCATGGACAATGACAGAGTTGTAGTTGTACTTGTTGTGGAGTGACTTGAGAGCATGCGTTATGTGGTGGATCCTGGCACCCGACAGGCAGCTGACTGTAATTTTCTCCTTGTTCAGCCTGGTGAGTGGGACATCAGTGTGCCTGACTATAGAGTCACCTATGATTAAATTGTTGGGTACATTGTCTTGCCTTAGGGGCTGTTGTTGGGTGGCACACTGGTGTTGTGAGCTATCTGTCACTTTGGTTGTGAGTGGTGTTTGTTTGTGTTTCAGTTTCGGAGGTCCTTGTTGCTTGGGCAGGTTAATGTTAAGGGCCTCCGCATTTGTGGGTTTAATGTTGCTATGTGTGGGTGTTGATGTTGTGGGTTTTGAAGGGCTATGAGTTGCTTGAGGTGTAGTGCAGGTGTTAACCTTCTCCTCTTGACTGTCTAGCACAAGCTTGGCCGGAGAGAGCTTTGCTTCCAGTTTGGCTATGTAAGTGCATCTCTCGTAGGTTGTAGTGTTGGGTGGTAGGAGAAGAGGATTGTCTGTGTACATGAGGCAGTTGCCACATTGCCCCAGTATGCCCAGATTCACCAGGTGGACAGGAGAAATCACTGGAAGCTGACCCTTGGACATGCCTGTTATGTGCTTTTTTTTTAAGAGCTGTTTTCCCTTACCTTTGCAAGGTACTTTACAATTATAGGCTGTTTAGTGCCTACGATTAATTTCTCCTTATTGACAAGGAAAGTTGAGTGCTTGTATCAGTTTCAGGCTTTCTAGTGCTTTCCAGCAGGTTCTAGAGCAAGTGTTAGTCACAGGGGTTCCGATTTTAGGGCTACTACTGGGAAACCAGCTAGTTCTAAGGGAAAATTTGAAGAGCAGACTTTCTGGCACCTGGAATAGTTTAACTGTAGCCTCACAGTGCTGCACAATGTGAAAAATGTGCAAACACACGAGTTTTTAACCCAGAAAGTTGAAAGGGATAGAAATCAGCCCAAAAAGGCTAATAAAATTACAATTTCAGAGCTGGAAACCACTCCTCTAGCATTAGATAGGCAGTGCAATGCTCACCACTCCCACTGGTAAGCAGTAGGACTTCCCTCTACCACAGCAAGGTCTGGATAGCTCTGAACACAGAAAATAAAGTCCTGAGACAAGCAAAGCCCAGGATATGGACTGGCTAGGAAAGGTGTGAAACGAGCAAACAAGATACTATTTTTTTTTGTTGTTGAAACAGGCTAAACAATGCAATAATACAGTAAATAAACACAGAAACATATCACAAACATACCATCCAGCACAGTCATTCAACAGTACAGGAAATGTATTTAAACATGTAGATGCATGTGTGTGTGTATATATATATTTATATCTAAATAGATATATACATATCTATCTATATATATATATATATATATATATATATATATATATATATATATATATAAATAAATATACATATATATATATATATATATATATATATATATACAAATGCATACATCTTTAGATATATATGTCTGCATATATATGTTATATATATGTTGTGTCTTTCGGCTTTTCCCGGTTAGGGGTCGCCATAGCGGAACTCCGGTCTGCTAATGATTGGCAGTAGATTTTTACGTGCCGAGTTGCCAGCCCTGACGCACAACCTTCAACAAAGATATGCCCATTCATGCAATGTCTCCACACAGAAGACGCTCTAGATGAGAATCGAACAGGACGACGTCTTACTGTGAGGCGACAATGCTACCGCAGCACCACCACCGCAGTATATATATATATATATATATATATATATATATATATATATATATATATATATATATATATACAGCAATATATATATATATATATATATATATATATATATATATATATATATACAGACATATAGCTAGAGATATAAAAGAGAACATAACAAAAATATATATGACCACATGCACCATTAATGGGGGTGAGGGGGCCCAAGCAACATATGTCTTGTATGTATAGATACCCCCCCACAGCCAAACACATCTGCCCTGCAATACAATACCAACTGTTGCAAATCCCATAACTAGGACCTGACACAACATGGGCACAAGATGTTAACAGTACTCCATCCCACCTGTATGATGTCAGGCTGGTATCAGTAACATATCAACAGTCTGGCTACCATAGGGAATGTACATTGTGGAAGCAATCAACATTCCTAAGATACATATACACAGACACATATATGCAGATACATAGATACATATATATATATACATATATATATATATATATATATATATATATATATATATATATATACATATATACACACACATATATAGATATATATGTAACTGCACATACACACAGAGATATGTATAGGAAGATACATATGTAGAGGGTGCACACAATACGGAACAGCCACTATGCCTACAGTTGCCACATTACCAACTGGACACTGTATGAGCCACCCATACAAATGACAACTGTTGCCTGCAACATATACCAAAAGAGAGGCCAAAAGGTATAACACCACACACAGGTTTGCATACACAGGAAAGCTTTATTTGTGTACTATTACAGTTGTATACGCCATGTCATATAGCTGTTTAGACTCTGAAATACATATAAACAGACTAATGCAACTGTCAAACAGATAAATTAATATAGTATTCGGGAAAGGATTACATATGTTGCTGTCCAGGCCAAGGCCTTCAAGTAGTACAACAGTAAAGACAGACTGGGCCACAGGATAACAATCAATCTACAGTAAGTAATGCAGCTGTATAGTCCAACAGCCTCGATCAACACTCTGTACACAATCTCTAGGGGGTAAAGACCTCAGCTGACACAATGGGATGTATCTTTTACATAACAAGGCATAACTGAATCCATCACAATCATACTAACAAACAGAACAGTCTACATGGCAGGAAGCAGTAGGCCTGCATTTATCCAAGATGAATTGTATGATAATGTACATCCAGATACCTTAAGGCAGCTTACCCCTGATACCCCCACATGTTGTAACAGCCTAGGTTAGTTATGGTGCATCCCACCATAGACTGACATACAGGGCCATATACCACTGTTACATACAGTGGTCTCTGGACTGCATAAGGGCACACATGTATTGTGCAGATGAAGCCCACACATATATGGATCCAACCCCACAATATGTGTGGGGGCCACAACAGCGGTGGAATGATTGCAGGAATGGCAGCATGACATACTCACAGGCCACTACATAACAACCCCTGACAGCATGTCATATGGACAAAGCCTGGCATGTAGGTCTAAAACAGAGGCTGGAACACAGGCCCATATGTGAAATAGTGTTGTCATACACTAAGCAAGTCACTGGTGTTACAGGATAGTCTGCAAAATACCTGTAGTCCAGAATATGAAGTCAGAAACACAAATGGATATAGCCATGTACTGATAGCACTCAACACACACACAGCCAGTGATATATCTGACACAATATCTGTGTGGTGGACAGGCAAAACATAACACGCACACCTCTGACCATCAAGTGGATAGGCACACAGCTGAGAGCTATGCAGACAGACTGCATTCTGTGTTAAACTAGTATGTACACACAGACCCTGTAACACTGGTGTTATGCAATGCATACAACAACAGTACTCACACTCTCTGTTTGTAGTTCTGGAACCTCATGCAAATAAGTAGCTGGCCTGAGTGTGCAAGTCCTCTTGTAAGAGGTATTGCTTCCTGCTGTCTGTAACACTGCTGCCCACACACAGGAAGAATCCACCATACAGGAAAGGAAAAGGGACCACACCCATATGATGTAGGGATTTATAGTAGTGCATTGCCATGACAGTGGTAATTGGAAGTACTATGCAGCTGGCTGCATGCAGGTAGCAAGTGAAGGACACTGATTGGTGCAGAGGCCATCACCTGATCATGTGCATCACCCACAAAAGCCATGCTGCAATCTATTCCAGGCAGCTCAATCCATTTACTGGAAAGAGAGAGAGAGTGAGAGAGATGCAGAGAAATAAAGTGAAAGAGAAAAATAACCATAAACATACAACAGCTCCTGAACCTCAACACCAGAAAATACAACAAAGGAAGCAGGAGAAGGGGTGAAAAAAAAACTACCTCCTACAAGGACACTATCCACAACAGACCTCATCCCCACAACAGGTATGTGAAGAATATATGCATGTAATTGACTGTAGTTCTTGGTCCATAATACTGGGATAGATTATGTTGAATTATATACATGTGCCAAAGGGTGTTGTTGCTGTAATGATCTTCAGCTGAACAACTGCTATGGACATTATAGTCTGTCCCTATGGGCAGTGTGTCATACCTGTCAACAGATGTATGCCAATACAGTGTGTGGTGTGTAATGGAAGGGATGTATATTACTGTAGCCAATAGCTGGTGGTGGAAGTAATGCCATAGTGATAGACACGT